>NW_015113006.1:29027-140956 GCF_001443285.1 Poecilia latipinna
TTTATAAGCCTTGTTTTTTGTGGAAATAAGTTTTTTTTAGTTTTTTTCATTTTTTTTTTTTTTTTTTTTTTTTTTTTTGTTCAGATTTCACCAAAGACACCACCTCATTGGGTTGAAGACCAGAAAAGTCTCCTTCAGATGTTATGTCAGCAAGTAGAAGCCCTCAAGGTAATTATCTCAACTTTTTCAACTTCTTCCACTCCAGAATGCAAAAATAAATTCACTAGATTTTTGCAGAAATGCAAATGGATTTAGTTAGTTTAAAACATCTGCTCTACACCAATGATTTGCATCACTGCGTTTACCTTTTTCCCCTAGAATGAGGTTCATGATCTCAAACACAACGCGTCAGTGAACTCCGGCTCGCCTCACCATAAGATGTATGGAGACGCCTACAGAAACGAGAGTTTGCAGGAGCCGTTCACCCCGGTCCAGTCCTACCACGGAGCCCCACTAACTGGTCAGTGGTCCACGCTGCTTTCAGAAGCTATTCAGTCCTGGAACCGCTTCACATTCTGTCACATCCTAACCACATAAACTTCACAGTTATAAACTCTCATTAAAATACATTTGTTTGTGGTTGTAATGCAACAAAATATGAAAAGGTTCAAGGATAAAATACTTGGGAGCCTATCAATATTTTGCCAAGGTATTTTAAATAATTGTTTTTAAAAAAGCATATTTCCATCAGTTTATTAAACTGTTTCTCTCTCTTAGTTTCCACCACAGGCCTTTCTGTTAATTACAACCAGTCTCCTGCCTACAACTCCCAGTATTTACTGCGGACAGCGGCAAACGTCACCCCCACCAAGGTGATTATCATCATTTAACATCCATTTATATATAGAAATAAACTTCTCCCACCTGTTGAGTGATCATTATTATTTAATCTTTTCACACAGGGTCCAATGTATGGGGTGAACCGTATGCCCCCCCAGCAGCACATGTATGCCTACCAGCCGCCCACACACACGCCTCCGCTGCAGACCGCCCCGTCCTGCATCTACCCTCCGCAGGAACAAGTCTTCGGTTCCCCCCTTCGGTTTGAATCTCAAGCCACAGGCCTTCTCTCTCCATACAGTGAAGAATTTCATGGGCAGAATGTCGCCCCGCAGACTATTAACCCCACTCTGCCTGAGCCTGGCTACTTCACCAAGCCGTCTGTCGCCCCCGTTCAGCCGCCGAAGGGCGTTGAGGGGAAGCCTGTGGACTTTGGGAAGCTTTCCTTCAGCCAGCAAGCTGCAGCTGACGTACCCAGAGTGCCAAATTTCGGCGCAGGGGCAGTTGGCCTGGCTACAACCTCACCTGCTTTTAAATTCAATGGTTTTCCCAAATCCTCTGAGAGAGATTTAAGTTTCTGTTCGCCCCAAACCAAGCAAAGTGAAAGTTTGCTCGACCTCCTCACTTCAGACCTCCCCCCAAAGCCCGACTCGTTTCCAGAGAAGCCGTCGGCCCACGAGCAGCCCTCAGGCCACCAGAACATCTTCACCTTCGGAAATAAAAACATAAGCAGCTTCTCGTTTGCAGATTCCACTCCAAACGCGCCAGCTAGAAGTTTCTTTGGGAAGCCGGAGCAACCGTTTAAGTTTGGTGAAGCAACGGCGTTTGGCATCGGCAAGACGCCAGAGCTGGAGAAAGCCGCAGAGAGCGACGAGAGCACACACGTTGAGGAGGACGAAGACGGTCCTCACTTTGAACCGATCGTCCCTCTCCCTGATAAGGTGGATGTGAAAACAGGTGAAGAAGAGGAGGAGGAAATGTTCTGCAACAGGGCAAAGCTGTACCGATTCGACACGGAGACAAAAGAATGGAAAGAACGAGGAATCGGAAATATTAAAATCCTGAAACACAACACTAAAGGGAAGGTCCGCCTCCTGATGAGAAGAGAGCAGGTCCTTAAGATCTGTGCAAATCACTACATCACTGCAGACATGCTGCTGAAACCCAACGCTGGCTCGGACAAATCCTGGGTGTGGAACGCCATCGACTATGCGGATGAAGAGCCTAAACCTGAACAGCTGGCCATTCGCTTCAAAACTGTGGATGAGGCGGCTCTTTTCAAAACCAAGTTTGAGGAAGCCCAGCAGGTGACGAGCAAATCACCAGAAAAACAGCAAGAGAAGAAAGAGGAAACCCCCAAAGACTTGGGTTTACTGGCTTCTCGGTTCGCTCTTAAAGAAGGCGAGTGGGACTGCGCCGTGTGTGATGTACGAAATAAAGCAACGGCTGCGCAGTGTGCAGCATGCAACACTCCCAATCCACAGTCTTCATCTAAACCAGAACTTCAGGCTACTACTGGAGCCAAAACCAGCCCATTTAGCTTCAAGTTTGGTACAGATTCATCAAAGCCCAGTGGTTCAACCTCAACATTTACAGGATTTGGTGCTTTTGGAACTTCAGTTCCCTCCTCTTTTACATTCGGGATGAGCTCCTCAAAACCTACCGACAAACCGGCTGGTCCATTTGGTTTCAGCTTTGGTTCACAAATTCCCACAAAGCCAGAGCAGTGGGACTGTGGCAAGTGTTCTGCAAAGAATGAAGCATCAACAGACAGTTGTGCTTCTTGTAAAACTCCTAAAACTGCAGTCAAAAAAGACGAGGCAGCACAAACTGCTCCAGCACCAGAAGCTCCTGCTGCACAGTCCTCTGTATCTGCAGTCGATGCTGGATTTGCTGCACGCTTCAGCAAAAAGCCAGGACAGTGGGACTGTGATGTTTGTGAAGTGAGAAATGAAGCCTCTGCAAGCAAATGTGTTTCCTGTCAAACTCCAAACCCAGCTTCAAAACCAGCCACTGTGGCTCCAGCAGCTCAATCATCCACTGTGGCTCCAGCAGCTCAATCATCCACTGTGGCTCCAGCAGCTCAATCATCCGCTGTGGCTCCAGCAGTACCAGCTGCACCTGCGGTATCAGGGTTTCTGGCAGATTTTGCCAAGAAAGACGGACAGTGGGACTGCAACGCCTGTTTGGTCAGAAATGAAGGGTCAGCAGCTCAGTGTGTTTCTTGCCAGTCTCCAAATCCAAATCCTTCTTTAGAGGCCATGTTTGGCAAGAAGGAAGGAGAATGGGACTGTGAGGCTTGTCTTGTGAGAAATAAGGCCTCTTCCAATGAATGTGTGGCCTGTAAAACCTCAAACCCTAATGCTAAAAGCACAGTCACATCTGCTGCTTCTGCCTCGTCTTTCAGTTTCAACTTTGGAACCACGAGTTCATCCAACCAGGCTGCTGGACCTGCATTTACTTTTGGAAGCAGTGGTGCATTTCAGTTTGGACAAAATAAAGACAAAGCTTCAGCATCTGCATTCAAGTTTGAAACTCCTCAGGCTGCGCCAGCCACCACAACCTCCTCTGGATTCTCTTTTTCAATGCCCATCCCAGCTGGTGGCTTCAAGTTTGGCGTTCAGGATTCTGCAACAGATTCGGCCTCATCTAATAATCAAACTTCAACAGGGTCCGCTTCCAGTATCCTCAAAAACATGGCTGACAAACACAAGGAGAAAGAAAATGTGTCTACGCCTGCCGTAGACCAAACGGAAAAAGATCAAAATCCTTTAATTGCTGGAAAAGCCGATGCGTTTAGTTTTGCAGACTTGGCCAAGTCCTCCGAAGGAACCTTCCAGTTTGGCCAGAAAGATCCCAACTTCAAAGGTTTCTCCGGAGCAGGAGCGCAGGTATTCGCATCGCCACAGACGACCCCTACCAAGGCAGAGGCCTCAAACGAACTGGAAGACGACGGCATGTATAAAACGGAAGAACACGACGACATCCAGTTTGAACCAGTGGTCCAGATGCCTGACAAAGTGGACCTAGTGACTGGTGAGGAAGATGAGCAGGTCCTCTACTCCCAGCGCGTCAAACTCTTCCGATTCGACTCTGGCACCAGTCAGTGGAAGGAACGGGGTGTAGGAACCCTGAAGTTCCTTAAAAATAACACAAATGGCCGGCTGAGAGTGCTGATGAGAAGGGATCAAGTTCTGAAGGTTTGCGCCAACCACTGGATCACCACCACCATGAACCTTAAGCCGCTGGCTGGTTCAGACAAAGCCTGGATATGGATGGCCAACGACTTCTCTGATGGAGATGCTAAACTCGAACAGCTGGCCGCCAAATTTAAAACGACGGAGCTAGCAGACGAGTTCAAAGAGAAGTTTGAGGAATGTCAGAGACTTCTTTTGGATATCCCTTTGCAAACGCCCCACAAGCTGATGGACACTGGCCGAACGGCTCACCTCATCAAGAAAGCAGAGGAGATGAAGTCCGGTTTAAAAGACTTGAAATCGTTTTTGACTGATGAGAAGACGAAAATCCAAGACGACGAAGTGCAGGGAGACATTACTGCCGCGAGCGAACTTTCCAGTTTAGGGGTCAGGCCTCATGGGGAAACAACAGGCCCCACCTTGGAGTGGGATAACTACGACCTACGGGAAGAAGCTTTGGATGACACTGCTGACTCATCGGTCTACACCACCCCTGTTTCGAGCAGCCCCCTGAGGAAGAACCTCTTCCGCTTCGGAGAATCCACAAGTGGGTTCAGCTTCAGTTTCCAACCCGGCATCAGCCCATCCAAGTCTCCTGCGAAGCTCAACCTGAGCAGGGCCTCAGAGGGTACAGACGAGGAGCAGGATACAACTCAAGACGAAGAGCGAGACGGACAGTACTTTGAACCCGTTGTACCTTTGCCTGACTTGGTTGAGACTTCTACTGGAGAGGAAAATGAGCTGGTGGTCTTCAGCCACAGAGCCAAACTGTACCGCTATGACAAAGAGGTGAAGCAGTGGAAGGAGAGGGGCATTGGAGACCTCAAGATCCTGCAGAGTTTTGAGACCAAACGTGTGAGGTTAATAATGAGGAGAGATCAGGTGCTCAAGCTCTGTGCCAATCACTGGATCTCATCCGCCATGAGGCTGGAGCTCATGAAGGGGGCAGAAAAGGCCTGGGTCTGGAGTGCCTTGGACTTTGCCGAAGAGGGAGAGGGCAAAGTTGAGCAGCTGGCTGTGAGGTTTAAGATGCAAGAGACTGCAAATACATTCAAACAGGTCTTTGAAGAGGCCAAGGCAGCGCAGGAAAAATCCGAACTCATGACTCCTGTGACGCCAAGACTCTCAGCACCATCAGAAAGTGGACCATCAGCAACATCTGAAAGCACAACTACATCTCTTTGTGGGCAAGCAGCTATTGCTGTTCTGGAAGAGACGACACGGGAACGAACAGCCACTTCTCCGGCCGCCAGGTCGACTGCAGCTGGGTCTCAGAGTCCTGTCAATCCCCTGAAGACTGTGGTGTCTCCACCGAAGTTTGTGTTCGGCTCTGATTCTGTTCAGAAGATTTTTGGCTCTCCTAAGTCAGAGTCCCAAGCATCTGCATCTGTGTCGGGGTTGACGGCCAAAGATGGTGAAAGCTCAGTCAAGCCTACGATTCCTGCGCCAGCATTCAAAATGCATACAGGTAAAAAAAAAAAAATGTTATGTTTTATTTTAATGTCCCTTTTGCTTCTCATTGGTTGGTCCAAGTTGACACTTGATCCATCACCAAAGTCTGTTCATGGTTCTCAGAAGGTTCGGCTCACTTTTTTCTGCCAGTGCTGCTTTTTAAAATGTAATAAGACAAGTGTTATGTTTTAGATGTATTAATCAGTGGCGGCTGGTTGTGGAGGAGAAAAAAAAATCTAAGTATTAAAAATGATCTGTAAGCATTTTTAAAATTTGTATTACCCTGTGTTCCTTAATGGTGTTTATTTAAATGTAGTCAACATTGAATTTTAGTGAATTTATAGTGAGTTTTCCCCAACAGGCTCCTTTTTGGGGGCACTACTGACTAGCTTTCCAGAGGTGAAGCTAAATAGCCAATCACATGTGGTTGCTAGGGAAAGGAATAAACATTTAGCCAATCAGAATAGCTGATTGGGTCTCAGAATTTTGCTCTTGCTAGTGAAGATGCCGGAATGTTTTGGGTTGCCATGGTGATAAAGTTGGAAAGAATTCCCCACTTTACCACAATGCAGAGGATTTTACAGACAGCTGGTAAGCTACAGCTTCTGTTCCTCTGCATGTTAGTTTTAGCTACCTTATTGGTCTGTGGTCTTTATGCTTTATTTTACTTTTTCTTTTCATAAGCTACTATAATTTGTTCTTTGCTGTTGATCAGTAATGAACATTGCAGCTCATTTGAGTCTTTTATTCTGGACAGGGAAGGGAATCTATTAACAGAAGTTTATCCACCAGCCGCCACTGGCATTAATGTGTGCGAACAAAACCAAAGTAGTCAGAATTAAAATATCCTGCATACACGCTCCTGTTTAGATTACATTCACTCATTCACATGAACACAGTATTGTTTTGGGGCTTTTGGTGACAAGAATTGGGTGCACAAATTTGAATTCTTTCTAACCAAGAAAGAAGCACTACTCCAAAATCAGAACCTTAAGACACAGCTGAAATTTGGAGAGAATGTTTTTGGTCATATGAAGCATAACCTGAGCTGAGGAATCCAGGTGAAACTTTAAAGCCTAAGAAAACTAAACCAACTGTCAAACATGGTGGCATATGCATCATTCTGGGGGTCTATGTTGTTACCAATAGTGCAAATATAATGGAAATATTGTAAGATGATTTCAACATTATCCAACTTAAGCTAGAACCTGAACACAGTTGCATGTCTCCAATCAGGTGTATTGGACATATTTAGCTTAAAATCTCTAACTTTTCTATTCCTCATAAGAAGAGTGGTTGAATAATTGGCCAATAATTATGCCAGATGTTTATTGTTTGATATACAAAGTGTGTAGTTTCCTACATATCATTATTTGAAGAAAATCAACAATAAATATAAGTTTGTGCACTTGATACTTGCTTTTGAAATAAATCCTAAAAAGCCAAACAATACGGTGAGTTTCACGCTGATGATGAATTTTAATTATTAAGAGGAGCGCTCAGGGATTTGGTTAAGACTCGGTTGTCACACACTTTCTCCCATTTGAACGATCTTGGCATTGTTTTCTGAACATGGCAGCCTCATATTTAGTGTCTCTTCACCAACAACAACCCGTCATCCTTTAGGGCTGGATTTTAGGCTTTTCAAAGATAACCCAATGGCCTTTTGGACCAGCACATCCACCGTCCAATTTGAAAGCCCAGGTACTCCAACTATTGCAGTGTGTGTTAAAACCCCTCAGCTGTCACCTGGCTGGCCCCGACTTCAACAAACAATAACCTGTTTGCACGGAGTGGACAGACCAAACAGACTGAAGCTAACATGTTGCATGTCGTGTGTTGAAGTTCAGTCCTTGGTGTCTAACTTAGCAACTGCCCAGCATCCCGATGTAAGCATCTTGTTCAAAACAAGCTGTAAAACTAATGACATTTTTTACCTTATAGGCACTGTATATACAAAAGTAAATAGCTGATTTTTTTCCTTTATTTTACCCCAAATTATTTGGATTCTTCACAGATCCTATGCATGCAGTTTTACTAAAAGTGAAGGAATTTAATATAAAAAAGCCTTTATTTTTTAAAGAAGCTGTGCATAGCTAGTTGTGTTTCCACTACAAAGCTTTAATAGTCTGCTAAAGTCAAATAACCACAATTTTGCAATAAGACGCATCAAACAGTGCACAAAAAGGAGAAAGACAAGAGAGTTTTAATTTACTTGCAAGGAGAATGGACAGAGACATGCATTAGTTATCTCCTACCGCTCTAAAGCACGTTCTGCCGTACCCTCTCTTTTCATTTCCTTTGGGTGGTCCCTAGTTGCATAGCTTATTCTGTTACCTTGAGTTAATTACATAGTGTTACTGTTTCTTCTGTTGTTTTATCTTGAGTCACAGTCTTGTTGCACCTCCAGGCTGAGTAGTGCAGAGTGTGAGTGCAGAGTCCAGTTCCTTTGTTTCCTCCTGTAGATGCAATGCAGGAACTGATGTACTCACAGAACAATGGTGATATACAGCACGATTAAATCAACTTCACACGTCAAAAACATAAGAGCACAGCAAACTTAAGATAAAATACTAAATATTTGTAACAACTCATCATTAAAAACATGGCACTGCTACTTCCTGTTGTCATCTTTGTGTTTTCTGCCAGTAGTAACATCTGGCTGTTGATTTCCATTGCAGTTTTGTTCACAAACAAGCTGTAAAAGTAATGACATTTTTTACCTTATAGGCACTGTAAACAGCTGTTTTTTCTTTATTTTAACCCAAATTATTTCGATTTGTCACAGATTCTATGCATGCAGTTTTGGTAAAACTGACTGAATTTTATATAAAAATGCCTTTATTTAAAAAAAAATCTGTTCATAACTAGCTTTGTTTTCATTACAAATGAGATCGAAACTTTAATATTCTGCTAATGTAAAAAAAATAAAATAAAATAAAAATTCGCAATAAGAAGCACAATTAAAGTCACATGTGAATAAGTCATTAAAAACACTCTGTGCCATTATTCTACCACCACTTTCTGTCGTCGTCTTCGTGTTTTCTGCCAGTAGTAAGATCCGGCTGTTGATCACGACTTGTTATGGGGGAAAAAAAAATTATTTCCAATACAGTTTTACGAAATACGCTAATTTTGATGCATTCAAAATACCGCCTAATTCTGGCACAACAACTTAGCAAAAAACTTTTTTGTTTTTATTTCAAAATTGGCATGTTTCCATTTAAGCAAATTTATTTTCATAATTCCAGTTTGTGTCATTATGTGGTCAACGAAAACGCAGTTATTGTCCTGTAAATGTGCATGAAGTGCAGTGTTGAAGCGCAGCAGGAGGCAGTAAAAGTAAAATGTTTCCTGAAAGGTGATCTGAAGACACAGGATGTTCCTTCAGGGAGACACGCACTGTGACATTTTTCACAGAGCCATTTTTAGTGCTGGATCTGCAGCAGCAGCATGAAATGTAATTTGCTGCCTGGCGAGGCATTTGCAGATGATGTGCACATCAGCAGAAGCTAATTAGGGGTAAAGCTCAAATGTTTGCGTAGTTTAATGTCATCGAACTACCACAGGTAGTTTCTCACTGCAGTAAATCACATGCATGCGTTTCATTGTTGTGCATGTTATTTTACGTGACTGTGTGGATCTAACGCTTGCACTGAAAGCTACAGTAAATAAATGTGACTAATGAGTCCTTGAAGTAGCTTAATGTTCACTGCTGCTGTATCTGTATCATAGGCTCTCCTCAGGCGGCGGCGGAGGCGTCCAGCTCGGGTTCGGATGACTACTCCGATGTGGAGATCGTTTTCGTCAGAGAGCCCACAGCCGAGCAGGCGGCTTTAGCCAGGAAGCTCCTGCTGCCTCTCACCTTCTTCTGCTATAAGAACGAGCCAGGCTACACCAGCGATGACGAACCTGACGGTGAGATCTGATTTATGAAAAGCGCAAAACTACTTTCTCCACCTTGATTGTGATGCATCCTGTACAACTCTACTAAACATCAAGCAAATCTATTGAGGGAAAAGCATCATTTTCCACAAATATCAACATCTAATAGAGGAAAATGTGCTCACACTCATTAAAAAGTTTTGCTTTTCTCCATTTAAAACTTAAAAATAAATGTAAAATTTTACAAAAAATATACAACAAATTTACCATTTAAATTTTTTTTTCTTTCTTTTTCCAAAAGATAATGTGACATTTGTGGCTCTAGACAAGTTTACCAAAAATATCTCTTTGGGTTGTAAAGGTTGTTGTGGTTAAAATTTAAATAGATGATTTAAAATTTTAAGCGTCACAATAAGTCCAAGCTTGCATCCAAATCAATATAAAGTTTTATGAGAATCTAATACAGCATAATCCTAAACCAAATCTGCCAGAAAGTCAGTGGAGTCGTTTTCACAATCTGATGGATTTAAAGAATGTTTGCAATGAGGAGCATTTATTGAATGTGATGATTTAAGATCAAAATTATATTATTAATTCATACACCAATACAAGCAGGTTACTGTTTTGTCTGAAACATACTGGACACTTTTCTAACACAGGTGAAAAAAAGCTTTAAAATTATAAAAAAAAAAATCATCCACGTTGAAATATGTCAGAAGTTGATCACAATCTGCAGTTAATTTCGCCTGGATTAGCAAGTCAATCTGAACAAATTAGGATTTTTAATTGGTGAATTTCCATCTGTTTGTATAAAGATATGCTGCTGCAGTTTGCCAATTTGTCATAATCCACTACACTTGCTTGTATAAATCTGTACCAAATATTTTTCTGCTGGTGTTGTATTTAAGGAGACTGTTTATGCTTGACCAGCAGATTTAGAAATTAAGTCCATCTTTATTTTTCCTCATGGTTTTGTATTATTCAGCTTATTTTTACAGCATTATTGGTGTTAATACCTGGTAAATTAACGGAAAGCAGAATTGTGAGCTAAAATTTAATATGCTACCTAAACTTAAAAATAGGAGATTTTTACTGAATTTCTTTTTTATGGTTAGATGAGGACTTTGAGTCGGCTGTAAGAGCTTTGAATGGAAAGCTCTACCCAGATCCCCCTGAAGCAGCAGCAGCAGCAGCAGCAGTCTGTGCTGAGGGTAAGCTGCTCAAACTTTATCGCACTACCGTCATAACAGCAACTAAAACACATTTGAGTAATTCTCCGTCACACTGAACCTCTGTGCTGCTCTCAGAGCCAGACTGCCAGTTTGTTTGGGAGAAGAAACCAACACCAGAGGAAGAGGAGCGGGCGAAGAGCCTCCAGCTTCCCCCGACGTTCTTCTGCGGCCTGAGCGCCACAGACAGCGACCCGGACAGCGAGGAGCCTGAAGACTTTGAGACGGAGCTACGCAAAGCCCAACAAGACCTGGTAATGGGTCACATAGAGTTTTATCCAAATTTTCACCTGCTTTCCTCCCTTCTGACAATCTTTAAGGGGACCTATTATGCAAAATTCACATTTTATGAGTTTTTATATTTGCTTTTGGGTCTCAATTGCTTCTAAAGATGACCCAAAAGCTTAAACACCCAAATGTTTAATGTTTTTTGGTGTCCTGAAAATGAGCTGTTTCAAAAACCTTGCGACTGTCGAGTCGCTTTCCATTGGCAGGTCTCCGTTACCTAGCAACCTGCAACTTGTTACCTAGCAACCCAAGCAGAGCTCCAGCACATTTTCTCAGCTGGTTTTACCGCTGCACAATGGCATGGAAAAGACAAGTGTTTAGTTATTGACATACCATCCAGAAACTACTGGCTGCAGTCTTGTTGGTTGTGCAGGAGGCTCAGCTTTTGCTTTTCAAAGATGTACGGTTGTATAATGGCACATCTGTTTGCAGCCATTTTCACGTGCGAGTGTAAAGATTGAGTTGGGGGGCGTGCCCAGCAGCAGATTATCTGGATTTAAAGTGACAGAAGGCCCTAAAACAGATCAAAATAGACAGAACTGAGCAGAGTAAAATCTCATCTAAGAATCATTTTGTGCAAAAAATTAATGAACATCTAACTTGACATTTGGGAGATTTTTGACGCAGGTCCTTTTCTAAACACCAAAAAACAGCTTATTATTATTGTTTTTATTTCATTTTAAGGTCTTGGTCTTATTTTTTCAGTCAAATTAAATCTGTTTTATTTGTATATTGCCAAATTACATTAACATGGAAAAAATGTTAAATATTTATAAGTATTCATCAAACACAGAGAAAATTATAATATTTAAGGTTTATTAATGGGTAGTTTTATTAATGGATAGTTTTATTAATACTGTCTGTGGTCAACTTTAAATCTGCCGTCTGTTTCTCAGCCTTTCGTTTTTTTTTTTGTTTTTTTTTTGCCTACTGCTTTTATAGTAACACGCTGATCAGAACGTCATTAAATAATGAAACTTTCTCCAGGTTGCCCAGTTAAACAGAGGTGAGCCGGTCTCCACCGATCCTGCAGAACCCTCGCAGGCCTTGGCCTCGGGCCCGTCGACCAGCAGAGCAGAACCTGCAGACTGCAGACCCACTCCAGACGATCAGCCAGGAGAAAAACCCACAGACACTCAGAATGAAACTCCCAGCAGCAGCAGCAGCTCTCCTATCGACCTGTCCACTAAAAAGAGCCCAGAACCAGAGTCCAGAGCCGACACCACAGCTGCTCCGGGTACAGACTTTATAATCTGAGTTTCACCAACATTTTTCTGGTCAGAATCAGAATAATTGAATTAAAAATCACGTTTATTTCCCTCTCAGATTCTTCCTCCTTTGGCTTCAACTCACTCGGTGGGTTTTCGTTTGCTGACCTCGCCAAAAACACAGACGGATTCGCATTTGGATCTCAAGGTTTGTTCTAGCAGAACCTTTGCCAAGCTTCTCTTTTCCACTGTTCTGAAATAATTTAATTATGCCTGACGCTCTGTCCTCAATCAGATGCCAATTTCTCCTGGGCGAATGCCGGAGCAACTGTGTTTGGAGCTGCAGCTCCTACTGAGGCCAAACGCACGGCCGCCGATGAGGGAAGTGATGAAGAGGAGGCCTCCAACAACGTGGATATCTACTTTGAGCCCATCGTTTCTCTACCGGAGGTACCTTCAAATACGCTCCTCATTTTTATGGTTAAAATATTTAAGATCTCAGAGCTCCAGGATATGAATTGAGATTAAAATATCCTCCTTTTTTCATTCCAGATCAGAAATTCTCGTAAAATTACTACTTTATTCTCCATTGTCGTACAACTGTTCTCTTGTACTATAATTACCTTATTCTCATAATTAAAAATAAGAAATATTAGTTTGCTCTGAATGTTCTGTCCCTGAGATGATCTGAACTCAGAGTGTAAGTAAATAGAAACTTGTAAAACACGCTTGTCAAACTAAGGAAACTCAAAAATTCCTTTGGTTGGGGAACAAAAATCCAGATTTTCTCAAAACTAAATATACAAAAAACAAAATTTCAATTCATCAAAAAGCTCGATTTAACGCCAGCCCTTCCTCTCCTCTAAACGTTTTTTACTCTCTTAAGGTGGAGACGAAATCTGGCGAGGAAGATGAAGAAATCTTGTTTAAAGAGCGAGCCAAGCTGTACCGATGGGACCGCGACCTCGGCCAGTGGAAGGAGCGCGGCATCGGAGACCTCAAGATCCTCTTCCACCCGACCAAACACTTCTACCGGATCCTGATGCGAAGAGACCAGGTGCTGAGAGTTTGTGCCAACCACACCATCTCAGAGACCTTGGAGCTGAAACCCATGAACACCTCCGCCAACGCACTCGTCTGGACCGCCACCGACTACTCGGGTACAAATATTTAAATGGGGAAACTATGATTCAAAGTTCACATTTTGCAAGTTTTTGTGCTTCAATTTGGGTTTCTAATGTTTCTAGAAACAGTCCAAGGTTTTAAAAACCAAAAACCCAGCCAGTTTTTGGCATTAAGTTGATGTTGTTTGGAAAACCTCCTGAATGTAAGGTCACAAATAAAAGGGCACTTCCCCTCAAGTAGCAACCTCAGCAGAGTTCTGCCCGTTACCTAGCAACCTCAGCAGAGTTCTGCCCGTTACCTAGCAACCTCAGCAGAGCTCCAGCAGGATTGGTCAGCTGGTTTTGCTGCTGTATGTGTACTGGAAAAGACGTTCTTTGTTTTCCATTCAGAAACCACTCTGCATTCTTGTTGGTTGTGCAGAAGGCTCTACTTTTGCTTTTCAAAGATGTACAGTTGAATAATTAAAAACTTAAGCGTACCGTACGCTAAAGGAATGTGATTGTTTTTCATTTTAAACAGTAAAATGTTTTTCTTTAGAAAAACATTTTTTACATAAAATAAGCTTAAGTGGTTAAATGAGAAATTTGCTAAATGTGCCTCTTGTTTTTTTGATTACTAAAATAATCGTCAGCTGCAGCCCGATTACAAAATGTGAAAAGGTTCAATGAATATGAATACCAATATACATTGTGTATCTAATAAAGGGAAAGTGTTGGTTTTGTTGCCGTCTTCCTAAAAGTTTTGCTTCCTCCTTCAGACGGTGAAGGTGTGGTGGAGCAGCTGGCAGCCAAGTTCAAAACCTCAGAGTTAGCAGAGTCGTTCAGGAAGACCTTCTGCGAATGTCAGAGCCGCATCGGCCAAACCGGTGATGTCTCGGCGCTGTCCAGAGTGCAGGAACACTCCAGAGACACGAACCCGCTGGTATTCCTCAGGGTGGCAGCCGACGGCGAGCCGCTGGGCTCCATCACCATCGAGCTTTTCTCTCACATCGTCCCCAAAACGGCGGAGAACTTCAGAGCGCTGTGCACCGGAGAGAAAGGCTTCGGCCTGCAGAACTCCGTCTTCCATCGGGTCATACCGGACTTCATGTGTCAGGTGAAAGAATTACAGCTTGAAGAAGTTGTTTAATTCGCTGATAGTATGACCTAAGGCTGAGAGGACTAACTGAATTTATCGTGATTAGTCAGTTATTGAAATAATCAACTAATTTAGTAATTGATTAATCATTAACTGGAGTATACAGACTCAACAAAAAGGCTGTTTTCTGAAAGGACAACACATTTAGAGCAGTAATAAAGCCAAAACTGTACAAAAAACCTATACATTTTGCATTTAAGATAATAAAGGTTCCATGTAGAACTCCTTAAGTGAGAGAGTTTAGCTTCACGTCGGTCAAATTACCTAAAAAATATTTATATATGCATTAGGGCTGGGTGATATGGCTTAAAATAAAGTGTTCAATTTTCAATTTCAAACTTTAAATTATTTATTTTAATTTTTCAATCACTTTATTTTCCAAATGAAAAAGATGCAGATGTGCTATATTTTTTTTGTTCATATTCACATGCTTGACCAATCTTCTGCTTCCTGCCGTATCAGGGAGGCGACATCACCAAAGGTGACGGCACCGGCGGCAAATCCATCTATGGCGCCGCGTTCGAGGATGAAAACTTCGACGTCCGGCACACGGGGCCGGGCATCCTGTCGATGGCGAACCGTGGGCGTGACACCAACAACTCGCAGTTCTTCATAACGCTGAAGAAAGCGGAACATTTGGACTTCAAACACGTGGTGTTCGGCTACGTCCGGGACGGGATGAGCGTGGTGCAGAAGATGGGAGAGCTGGGCACAAAGGGCGGGGCTCCCGCCAAGAAGCTGGTCATCACGGAGTGCGGACAGCTGTAGCTGCTCGGGAGGGAAGGTCCAGACCGTCGGCCTGGTCTGAGTTGGAATGAAGTCGACTAGAAGCTGGGAAAACTGCAAGGTCCAATGCACTTCCTGGACGATCTGGGAACCTCAGTGGAGTCACTTTGGTGGGAGGCTTTCGAAGCAACATCACTGCATCACTGCATTTTAGTCATTTTTCAGATGTTTATTTTTCATGCGTGTATAATTGTAAATGGAACACTTCGTATTGTTTTTGTTTATTTCTATGTGTTGTCCTACTTTTTTATTTTTTTGAGGGATTATTAAAACATACTTCAGCTTTGTTTGGTTTGTTTCCTCCACCACAGACGAACATTTCCCTGTTTGTTTTTCTTTCAGTCAAATGTATTCACAGTGCAGATAATTGGACTTTCACCAGTTGAAATAATCTCAATCTTAAACTGATTGGTTTGGGGATTCAGCGTCTGTACAGATTGAGAGATTACCAAGAAAAATTGCTTGTTGTACTGGAATAATTTGCTGATAATTGAGAAATAAATTTGCTTTACACGTAATGCGTGGTTCTCATGTTTATATATAATTATAATTTTGGGATAATTGCTGATTTTCATCAGCGAAAACATTTTGATGACTGTTTTCCATTACAGTGTTTTCTATCACAAAATCAAAAATTCATAAACTAATCTTGACAAAATCTGAAGGACTTGATGGGGTATGTAAACTTTTAAATGTTTAAGCTGAAGTTAGCCACAACTTTTCCTCTCTATTACAATTATAGTTTGCATGTCAGATTAGCTTTAATCTGACATGCAAAAGAAAAATTGTCTTGGGAATTTGAAATTCAACTTTTCTAACTTTGTAAATTACTCACATTATTGGCTAATTGACTCACAATAGTGCTTTACCTACACATTTAGTTGAGTTTGGAAAGTTGTAATTAAATATAAATATAGAAAATGGTGTAAAAAAAAAAACATTGGTTGGCTAAGCTTTTCCAGAATGGTTCCCTTAGAGATGTTTTAGGGATTTGAAGAAAATATTAGAATTTTAACTTTTCAGTGGCCCTAATTGTCTCCTGTAAGTTAACCTTTTCGTTTTGGAAATGTGAAAATTCACACTCTTTTGACTCATTAGTTCAAATTAAAGCTTTAACAACACCTTTAGTTGTGATGTTGGAAAGCTGTAGTTGAATAAATATTTAAAATGGTGTCAAAAACTGTTTGTTTTGGGGACGTTTTACCAGAGTCGTTCCCTTGGAGGTTGTTTATGGGACTAGCTTGAGAAAATGTCAGAATTCTGAGATTAAAGTATTTTTCCCCACTGGCCTTAACTGTCTTCTGTAAGTTAACCATTTTGTTTTGGAACATGGAAATTTAAGATTTCGAAATTTGTAAATTACCCATCATTTTTAGATAATGGGATCATATTAGGGCTTTAACTACACTTTTAGTTGTGTTTTTTGAAAGCTGTACTTGTAAAAAATATATAAAATAGTGTCAAAAATCAGTTGTGTTTTCCCTTGGATGTTGTTAGTTTGAGAGAAAAAAAGTCAGAATACTTTTTTTTAGTGGTTCTACTACTTTTTATGAAGTTAACCGTTCTGTGTTGGAACTTTAAATTTTTAAATGTCAGATTTGGACATTTAAAATCATATCGATGCGGGTTTTTTGATAAATTACTCGGGGAACACCGTTGTAGTACCGCTGTTAGCCACCACTCCAAGGGGGGCAGCAGAGCGCGGAGCATCGGTTGAGTCACGGTGACATCAGCAGGATGTAAATGCAGCGGCTCGCGGCCTGATCGGTCTTTTTCCTCTGCCGTGCTGTAGGAGCGGTTGGCCTGCTCTCTGTCTCTGAAGATTTTAACACCCAAGCCGCAAAATGATCATCTACAAGTGCATCATCAGCAGTAAGTAGTCGCCGTCGAAGATGTATTTTACGTTGTTAGTCGCTGTTGCGGCCGTTAGAGTTTAATTTAGTTTCCAGTGTGTGGTTTGAGTTAGCTCAAATAGCCGGCTAACTCGTGTGTATCGTGATTGAGAAGTTAGCGGTAACGGAGAAAAAAAAATTACCGGTAAATCAGAGGGTTACCCACCCATTTTGGCTCGTAAGTTTATATTATTGCTTTAACTACACCTCTATATGTGATGTTATAAAGTTATAAGTGTATAAAACGTTATCGGAAGCAGTTAGGTGGCTAAGTTTTAGCAGAACGGCTGCTTTGGTTGTTGTAATTGGGGTTAGTTTCAGTGAATGATGTGGCCTTTCTGCCGCAAGTAGCTGCTGCTGCTGTTAGCCATCGGAGCATTTTATGACTCTTACATTGGGGTTGTACTACAAAGCATGACTTAGATCGCGTAATTGATTTATTTCACAAGCAGGGAACGTCGTTCCCTTTTAGCGGATGGCGCACCCAGCTGTTCGTCTGTTGGCTTTGTTTTAAGTTTCGTCTCTCTTTATTCCCCCTTTCTCCCAACAGATGATGAGATGTTTTCAGATACCTTCAAAGTAAAAGAAACCGAAAGCGGAATCTTCTATGAAGTTGAAGGGAAGGTGAGTTCAGAATTTAATCTAGTTGATTAATTATAACTGATTTTAAACTCCTTTTTCTCTTAGCAGCAAATAACTGCTGCGGTTATGAAAAAACTCACTTTATTGATGGTTCTTCATGTTTGACCCACTTTTATTGGGATTTTACTTTTCGCAGCAGTGTTTCAGGGGCGGGGTGAGACTTTCTGCTCCTCTGCAGTCTGAAACCAGTTCTACAGCTGGTAGAATGCGCATTTAAAGAGTTTACTAGCAACAGGGCTGGTATGCAGTTTCAGGTGTATGACTATCTTGAATAAAACTTTACAATAAGGATTTTTGCATACGGTTTTGAAGTTGTCCAGTTATACTTGAAGAAATTCTGCAAAATCGGATTGTCCGTCTATTCTTTAAATTGTTAAAAAATACAAACTCCCCTCACCTGTTAACTGTTGGGACATTTTTATTAATTCACTCTTTTTGCCCTTTACCAGACTCGCCAAGAGGTTCGAAGACACCAAACGTAATGCAGACGCTAAAAAAAGAAGAGTTTAGATCAAAACATCATTTATTTACATCCACATTGGTATCGGTGGATGTTAGTCTTTTATATCTACGTTGATCTGATGAGCAAAACGACAGATGTCTTGGTTTTTATCTTGTTTAGGTGTAGGAAGTGTGATCACTTTAAAAGGGTAATAAAAGTGTGAGGAAATGTAAGTTATTTTAATTGGATAAAGATTTGAAATAGTTCCTTTTTGTCCGGAAACTAACGCAGCGCGAGACAAAGTCGCGTTCAACAGTCTGTTGTTTTCCACTCAAAAATGATTAAAAAACAAGTTGAGTTTACTTTTTAACACCTAATTCACTTGAAACCTCAGTGTAGGATCTAAGAACCATTTAACCGTCTCCAGTATAAAAACCCTTAAAGCAGAAAAACTGCTGGAAAATCGCTCACGACGATGTGGTATCATTTTGTAGTCAACGGCTCATTTTAGTGTATAATGTCTTTCTGATGATCTGACTTTAGTTTAGCCAGCTGGTTTTAAACTGAGGTCTGAAGAAACTAAATGTTGCTAATTAAAAGCCAGAATCTAAAATACAATTTGCATATGAAGTGAAGAAACTCGTAACAGTTTATAGCAGTTCATTATTATGCAGATTTTCTGTTTTTAATAATTTTCTTTGTTGGATTCGAATTGATGTGAAATTGTGAAAATAAGGGCAGTTTGATTATTTTTATGGATTTGAGACGTTAAACACCAGAAATGAAATAAAATAAAATCTCAGATATTTTTCTTTCACACCAGATCCAATTTTAATTTTATTCTTCCTTTTTAATTGATTCAAAAAGAGAAATTACAGATGAATATTTGTATATTTCAGTCATCCTATCTGAGCTGTATGAGGGTGTCTGGATATGAGAATTGTTGTTGATTTCAGGATAAAGATGTAAATTTATCAGAAAAATGTCTCTATTACAAGAAAAATGAGACGTTTATTTAGTCATTAAGGTCTGATGTAAGCAGCTCTGTTCTTGGTTTGCTCTTCTAAAACGCTTTAGTAGTTTGTAGAATCATTTGAAAGTCGTGCAGCTGCTGCTAATTTGATGCTAATGTGTAAAAGATGAAATATTTCCCTATATGTAGGAATGTGATGCTCAGCATTCCTATTTTTAATTTTTTATTCGTTTTTAAGTCAGAGTTCTCATAAATTTACTTAATTCTTAGAATTTTATGACTTAATTCTGATAATAATCGCTTTATTCTCGCATTATAATAATCATAATTAAGGATAAAAATTAGTTTTTTAAATGTAGCCTGGCTCTAATATTCTGTGGTAGAGTTGATCTGGGGATGGTGACGACCCAAACCCAAATTTCAGCCACCAAGAAGCGACGTAATCTGTGAAAATGATGCAGCCGCTGCTTGTCTTCCTCCTCTTCCTCCCAGACGGTGACCAGGACAGAAGGGTTTGACGACGCTTTGATTTCAGCCAACGCCTCTGCTGAGGAGGTGTGCGAAGGCAACGAGTCGGCCACCGTCTCCGGCGTCGACATCGTCCTCAACCACAAGCTGCAGGAGACCGGCTTCGACAAGAAGCAGTACATGGCCTACATCAAGGAATACGTCAAGGCGTGAGTTGTTTGTGAATCACCTGAACTGAGATTAAAATGTTGGTTTAGAGCAGGAGTGTTGAACTCATTTCCATTCTGGGCTTCATCAGCGTTCTTAAAGGGCCGGTTGTGGAAGAATGTGTTGATAAAACCCGTTAAGAAACTGTTAAAATATTAATGAACATCTGTGTATTCGGTAAGTTCTTCCTCAAATTAAATGTTGTAGAACGTCCAGGTTTTCATGATTATTCTGAGATCAAAATAACTGACTCTGTAGAGCTAATTTAGAACTATTTACGAGGAATCCTGCAATATTTCCACTTTTCTATGAATGTGAGATTTTTGGTACTTGCCACATTAACTACAGACCAACTGGAAATCTAGTAAAGCTGAGGCAGTGGTGGAGTAAAAGTAAGAAATACTGCCACCTGCAGGTCAGAGGCTGTCATACCTTCTGCTTTTAGATGGCCACTGCAGTGGAAAATTTTATTATATTAAATTCTGACTTTACCAACATAACTTTTCAACAAAATCCCCCTTATGATAATAAAATATGTAATATTTTATATGAATCGCATCACTAAATGCTTTTTTGCCTCCACAGTGGGGCTACTGGACGCTTCATTTGTTTTTTGTTTGTTGCTGCAGAACCGTTTCTATTTATTGCTAGTTATGCTAGCTTGAGGAGCAAAGCAGCTTGATGAGTTTGACTGGCAGCCAATCAGAAAATGAGCATCAGAAATAACATTTAAATAAATTATTTTAACTTGCATTTTATGAATTAAGACAGAAAAATAAAAAATTATGATGAAAAATGTAAAATGAAGATTTCTTCTTATTTTGCATGTTTTTCCTCATCTTCTGTCTGCCTTTGAGGCCTAAAAACTCTGTAGATTGCTGATGTTGCCGTTTGTGTGCGCAGGGTGAAGGCCAAGCTGCAGGAAACCAACCCTGACAGAGTGGAGAGCTTCATGGCTGAGGTCCAGCCAGAAGTCAAGAAGATCCTCGGCAACATCAAGAACTATCAGGTAGCTCCATGTTGACGAAACAACTCATTTTGTCGCTTTGTTTGCAGAATCTTGTTTTCCTGACGCACGTTTTCTTTTCAGTTTTTCACAGGGGAGTCCATGAACCCGGAGGGCATGGTGGGCCTGCTGGACTACCGCGAGGACGGCGTCACGCCGTACATGCTTTTCTTCAAAGACGGCCTGCTGGTTGAGAAATGCGTACGTACTTCGTGTGACGACGAAAACTTATTTAAAGGGGCAGCACCATGTAAAACGTTTGAGCTTTACGTCATGTTATGTGTTGCTTTGATTGAAAAATCCTGTAATCTCCATGGCAACCATTCAGCTGTCCAAACCGCCTGGGTGGACATAGCTCCGCCTCCCTCAACTCCTTCAGACTAGCCAGCAGCAATTAGCAAACGCATACAAGCTACTTCTCAGTCCAACGCTTATAAAAACTTTACTAAAACAGCCATATTAAGGGAAGAAGTTTTTAAAGACAATTTGAGGAGTTAAATCACTGTTAAATGTTATTTGATACACAGTTTGGCAGAGAACCCAAAAATTGTACTCAAGAGTAGAATAGAAAAAAACTCCCTAAAAGTAAATATTTTCCAAAAAGCTACTCAAGTAACTAGTTACTATTGAACAACTGAAGTTAGCATGGTGCCATTTTATAGCACAAAGCCAAAGTGCTGCCCCTTTAACAATCGACTCCATAGCAACAGAAATAACTCTTAATTTTCTGTTTCTGTCCACAGTAACTACCTGGAACATCATCTGCTGTGTAATTGACTGCTGCTCCCCAAAAAGCCCCCAAATGCAGACTGCAGGAGCGTTACTCTACATCATGTCTGAACGGATCCTCGTCCTGTCCTCACTGTGGCCCGCAGCACCACTAAAACTGTGGGGAATCTATTGCCATTTGGTCACCAAATACAGTTTTTAACTTTCTTTTTTGCAGTATTTTTTTTTTTTGTTTTCCTTTTGGGCCAGCGCTCATGTTGAAAATGAAACGGCAGGACAGAAAGTGAAGCTCCGACTGGCTGCAAAGCAGTTTTTTCTGTTTTAGCATCAAGTTTGACATCCACGGCCTTCATCATGCTTGGGTTTCTGGTTGTGTTAAACGAGTCCATCTCCAATGCAAAGACTTCAGGTTCAATTTGAAAATAAAAAGTACCTCTACTTTAAGTTTTTCTTTTGTTTTCTTGGGGGGGGAAACATTTAAGGTATTGGCTGTGACAAAAAAAACTTCTTGCTGCTTTTACCAAGTTTTCTGCAAATCCTGCATGTTTGATTCTCATCACTCAAAAGATTCATATAAAATCCCATCTGGCAAGGACAAAGGTAAACAAATGTAGTTTAAACTACAATGATATGCTTCAAGTGTTTACAATAAACATTTAATTTTTTCTAAAATTGCATATCAATAAAAAATGATTGCAGAAATGATTGGTTCAGTGATTAATTTAAAGGATAGCTGTAAAAAGTCACTCCATATTTTTAGTTTTATCTACTTTTGCTAGAAAAAGTAAAGCCAGCTATTTATATTTTTAAATAATTTTCTGTTTTGCATGTTTATATAATTTCAGTGCTGATATAACAGGTTTATATTTGTACCCTGCTTTAATCCTGAGTCATCAGTACAACGCAGTGATTTAATCACATTTTTTTATCTTACCGATAAAAAAAAGATCAAGAGGAAGTCAGAGCCAGAAAACCTAAAACTCTTGAAATACAGTTTATTTCTCAAAACAGATTTTTAAAGTGTTGCTTCTAAAGCAGTTAAACTACCATGAAGATGTATTGCCAAAACAGAGTTGTACATTTTTACAAGGTTTTTCTGGAAAACGCCAACAGAAAAAAACATTTAAAAAAATTTAACACGCCTGTGTGAAAAGGGAAAGACTTCATCCAAAGATCCTGCTGTACCGGAAAAGTGAGGGATTTGTTACAGGTGACGCCTCATAAGGTGATTTTTCACTGATAAGTGTTTCAGTTGCTGTGAGAACCAGGACCAGACTTCACATTTCCCTCTTTTTCTTTTTGGCCAGTGCCACAGGTGTAACAGGTGATTCAGACTGAGCAGCCCAAAGACTGCTTAGAAATATAGCCAGAGTTCCTAGACTAGATATATAGACAGAGGTCAGTGATTTATTAGCCTGGCGGACCACCAGACTATGGTTATTTTAAACGTTTTTTTTTTTTTTTCCACCAGTGACAGTAAAGACGGACTAAGCTAATAGCTTAATCTATAAACTTATAGGGCTATGTTCACACTGCAGCCTGAAGTGACCCAATTCCGATTTTTTTGTCAAATCAGAATTTGTTTGTTTTTGCCGAGGTCGTTCGCACTTCTAAATATATGCGACTCGAATGTGATCTCCAGTGCGAACTGCAAACGACCTGAAGGTGTCCCGCATGCGCAGTAGAGGGCGCAATAACGTCAGCGTTCTTAGTGTTTTGCCAACCGCCATAAAGAAGTAGTGCTCATTATTAGCGGAAGCAGGCGCGGAGCTATGGGGGGTCTGCTGCCCCCCAAACCGGGCCGGATGGGGGCCCGGGCCTGGAGGTGCCAGGGAGGGAGGAATGGTTTCAAGTCATTGAAATATGCGATTATAGACAGAAAGTGCGCCCTCGCCTGTTGAGAAGGGTGTATTTAATGTTAAATACCCCGCTCCCCCCTCAACAGTTTCAGTTTCACTCCACGTAAGGGGCCCGGTGATTGGTTAGGGGCCCGGTGATTGGCCCCGCCCCCTGGCCCGGCTGACTTGTTCCGCTAGTGAGCGGAAGTAAACATGGGTGCTAACGGTTCCTAGCTTAAGAACGTGAAGTTGTTGTCCGACCCATAGACATATACATAGATATCATGTAGAGTTGCACTTTAACTTAATCGCAGAAAAGTGACGTCTGTCGAGTATCAGTGACGTTCATGCAATCTTGGGTCGCATTTGAATCGGATAAGTATCGGATATCCAAGTGATCTGGGTCACATTCTTAAAGAATCCGACCTGTGTTGTTCAGACCGTCATGAAACGATCAGATACAGGTCGCATTAAGGGTAAAAAAAGAATCAAAGTTGGGTCACTTCGGGCTGCAGTGTGAACGCAGTAAGTTAAAGTAATCTCACCCTAAACAGGCGACGCTGCTGATCCAGAAAATCTTGTCGGGTTTGGCCTGCCTCAGCTGCTGCTACGGGTTTTTCAGCCTCGTGTAATTGAGCGTGAAAATCTTTTAAAGCCGTTTCCGTTGTAATACAACCAGACAGATGAACCGCGACACCCCGCAGGGTTTCAGCCATCTTTGATTTCCTCTAATGTGTTTCCAGTTTATCAGCCGCGCAGGGTGGCTGCCTGGCGCCAACTAATTCATCAGTTTTAGTGGGGCTCGAATCACAGGAGGACATTTTCACGTGTCAAACAAAGGTGTGGGTAATTAAATGACTAATTGCAGCGCAGCTTTGTGGTAACAGCTGGAACAGATTGTTGTTGTTGGCTCCAACTGTGCTTTGTCTACTGTGAAAAATACCTGCTGAACGGACAAGTTCAGGAGAGACAGACACTGTTTTCTAACAGTTTTAATCCAGAGAACTGAAAACATGGCAACATTACTGAAAGCAAAATGGACTCAATCCCACAACTTATATTCATCATGCTGAACATTATACATGATTTTCCACCGATTGTAAACAAAATATAGCATTTTCTGAGGTGAGATGTCTCAGATGGAGCTGGGGCTTTTCTGCTCCTCTTCCTCACTCGGTTGGTGGTGACGGTACTCTGGCTTCAGCTCCCAGGTGCTTTTGTGCACTCCCTTGCGATTGCATACCCCGATTTCCCTCATGATTTCTTTAAGATATGTCTGCAATGCACAGGAGAAACTCCAATAAAATGCAGCATCAACAGAGAAACAAAGCTGTGTGGAGAAATGTACAGTGTTAAAAAAAACAACAATTTAGATTCCTTCTGTTTTTGCTTTTTGGTCACACTTAAATTTTTCAGATCAAACAATAAAACAGCTATTTAACCCAATTTAGCCCTGATGGTTAACTGCATGTTTTGGTTCAAAATGACTGCCAGTCCTCGAATCACATCACTTGTTTAGTTGAGATAAGAAAATGTCAAAAACAACAGAATCATGCCCCAGTCTAAAAAACGTAGGAGAAACAGTCATTCACTGCTTTTCCAATACAAATGTGCACAAATCTTTGTCTCCAAATGTTGTCTTATGTTGAAAGAAAAAACACAATTTTGAAATTTTGGTGTTTCTGTTAAAAAAACGCAATTAAAAAGTTTGTCACATGATAAAAACATGATTCTCCAGCTACTTCCTGTCATCTTTGTCTTCTGCGTTTTGATCATGTGATGCGAAAAAAGTGTTTCCATTGCAGCTTTATGAGATAAAACTGTTTAGACACAGACAGAAAACTACTCTGTGGCTCATTTACAAGTGATCAGGAGGGTCAAATGGTTTCTGATTAGGTGCAAAATCAGTTTTTACTCAAGTAAAAATAAAAAGTAGCCATCCAAGAAATTACTAAAGTAAGAGTGAAAAGTATTTGGTAAACAAAGCCACTCAAGTACTGAGTTACTGATCAAAAATTTTTAATATTTAAAAATTACCAAAGTATAAAGTTATGTGGAACTTCTAGTATTGTAAAACTCAAAATGAAAGTAATTCATGTAAATAATCATAAATCAGGCAAAAAAAAACATTTATCCAAATCAATTTAGTTCAATAAACTGGAGTAACTTTACTAAAAATGCAGCAGTGCTTCTTTGTCTGGTGTGTTTCAGTTTTTTCAAACATATTTTTTGTTTTCAATAAAGAAAATGTTTATTTTCATCCAGTAAAGTTTCTCACAGTGGGCAGAGTGACCAGAAATTTTACTCAAGTGTACCGATAATTCATAAAAAATTACTGAAGTAAAAAGCACAGTGTAGTAATAAGGCAATTTTTTCCCAAAAAGTTACAGGATATTAATAGTATTATTATTACTATTATTGTTGCAATTTCAAAGACTTTTTTGTGTGAACCTTTACACCTGAATTTCTCTTTGCAGGATAATAAAGGTTGTTTCTATTCTGTTCTGCTTAAATAAATGTAACTAGCCAACTCTGTCTACATGCTAATCTGAACCAAATCATTTTTAGCGTTTTTTACATGACAAATATACAAAACATTTTTAAAGACAAGGAATGATCTGTGGGATGTTATGTCCCAGAGTGACCACAAGGTGTCTCTGTCGAGCTTCCAAACCTTCAGCCGCTCCGATAGCCGATCACTAGAGATGTGCTTCAAAACTTCTCATAATGGACATTTCGGTTACTTTAGTTCAGTTAATTTGAGTGTTGGCCAAGTGCTTTGGGAGGGAAACGCTGGAGTGGAGTGTATCAGGGCGTTTGACTCCTACTCAGCCGATGGTTATGCAATCAGAGGCAATCAGAGCGAGAGGAGGACCTGCAGGTCTCATCTGCACCTACACGTTGCTTTTTCTCTGAGAGCTGGTATGAATCCAGAGCGCGGTATCGATTCGCACTGTGTGTGCACACTCGAGCCTAAAATTTCCGCCACAACAGATTGTGTGAATAGCCACAGACGTCATGCCGTGGGCGGCTGGTTCGAATTTAACAATGCAAGGTGGAAAGTGGGCAGGTGTGTGTGTGTGTTTTTTGGTGCCTTCAGTGATCATGGTAAGTGTAGTTTGTTCACCACGGGCTGCTTGGTGATGTCCACCAGGTCCTTGAAGCTGTAGTACTGGTGCTTCTCAAAGGCAGAGAAGAGCAGGTCCAACACCAGCTGCCGATCCGCCCTCACCATCTTACCGTCAGACTTCTTCTTCTTCTCATACTCCAACTTCAAAAAAAGTTTTAAAAATTAACCATCCTTAACATTAACAGCGACTTCGTATGTAATCACCAAGGTGATCTAAAACTCTAGAAATAACAAAAACTTAAAACTGATTTCTTTCCCCCCAAACAAGCAGTTTAGATCATTTTATTACGACACTCTGTACTCGTTCTGGCAGCGCTGAAGCTAGTCCCCAAAATGGTGACAGGAAAAGTTGTGACTGGAGTTTAGTCCAGGCACAATGCAAAACTTTGACCTTTCTGAATTCTGCACCTAAAAATCAACCAAAGTTTGAATAAGTTCAAATTACTACTATTAAAACCTAAAAATATTTAACTAATAAGAAATAACATCTGGCAAACGCTAAAAACTAATTAATTAGTTTATTAAATTATGAAGTGGAAGAATAATCTGAAAAGTGTGGCATGTACTAAATCTCGGCCTCAGACATAAATGTAGACAAAGGGACACAGCACAGGGATAAAAATGTGGAGAATTTTAATGTAGGGTTGGGTTATAAAACATCTCAAGACTTAAAGTCTCTAAGAGGAAAAAAAAATCAAAACCAATTAATTGAAAATTCACATTTTGTATGTTTTTATCCAGCCGCTTGAGTCTTTGCTGCTACTAAAAACAGCCAAAGCGCTTAAAAAAATAAAACACCAGGCTGTTTTTTTGACAATAGGTTAATATTTTTTGGTGTCTCGAAAATGAATCGTTTCAAAAGCCTCCCAAATGTTAAGTCACAGTGGGTACTGCGCTATTACCTAGCAACCTTAGCCAAGTCTAGCCCCGTTACCTAGCAACCTTAGCCAAGTCCAGCCCCTTACCTAGCAACCTTAGCCAAGCCAGTCCTGTTACCTAGCAACCATAGCCAAGTCCAGTCCCGTTACCAAGCAACCTTAGCCAAGTCCAGCCCCGTTACCTAGCAACCCAAGCAGAATTCCAGAACATTTGGTCAGCTGGTTCTACTGCACTGTATAATGGCTACTAGAATAGACAAGTGCAGCCTAGAAGCTGAATGCTTCTTCTCCATGTTTGGTTCTGGTTCTGTGCATGCTGAACAGACCAGAACCAGAACCTCTCTGCATCCAATCTGATAGAATTTATGGTGTTTTGCAATGAAAAAAAATATCAAGTCTTTCAGCTGTAACCACAAAAAATAAAATATTGACTCAGAAAACAAATGCACGCCACACTTTTCAGATTACTACTACTAAATTTTTCCAAAAACAAAGTACTGTTTTAATTCCCTTTAAATACTAAATCACATTGAAATTTGTGGTTGTAGTAGGATGAAATTTGAAAAAACAGATAATTTCTATATTTGCAGCAGGGCTGACCAATCAAATCTTCAGGTGTTTTGCTCTCATCTGTGAATAAGCAGGTAAATATTCACTTTTTTAACCAACAGACTGATTAAAGTCGACTAAAGAGCATCGCTAAAAGCCACAGTCAGTGACGGCGCTGAGAGCACTTTGCCTTAAAGGTCAGTTTGTGCTGCCTAATGAATCACAGCACAGGAGAAAGCAAGAAGATATTTCAGTAAAAGTTACATAAAAAGGCGAGCTTCAAATGCAATAGTAAAAACAATTTAAGCTTCAAATGCAACAGTAAAAACAATTTAAGCTTCAAATGCAACAGTAAAAACAATTTAAGCTTCAAATGCAACAGTAAAAACAATTTAAGCTTCAAATGTCCAAATTGTAAAAACAATTTGGACAAACACTTTAGTTTGTGCCAAACTAAAGTGTTTGCTGCCACCTCTGTGAGCATTTTCTGCCACTGTTTAATGTGTAACCACCAAGCAGTGGAGCAGTCAGTCATGCTGGTGAGTGTATGTAAACTTGTGGTCGCCGGGCTGAAACCGTCTCCGTTTCTGACCCAAACTGGTGCCACGCCTTCACGCCTGCAGCATCGTCCTCCTTACGTTGAAGTCGTGGTTGGCCACAGGCTTGAAGACTGTGGCGACGGCTCGGTCCAGCTGCTGCACCAAACGCTGCGGCTTGACGGACTCGACCTGCAGCCTGGCAGACACACAGCAGACGAAGAAAAGCGAGGCGTTTGAGTCTCTGTGGAAAAGCTGACAGATGTGCCTGGTGGCAGGCAGGGCAGCAGCTGTCAGCATCTTCAGGTTCATCTCGTCAAATCTACCCTGGCAGCTTCTTTCCTTGGAGATCTGCTGCTTTCTGTCAGTCCTTTCTCGTAACATTTATACCCGCTGCGTGTTTTATGTAATCACAGGGAACATGTGGGGACATTTCCACTGGAGTGATTGCAAACGGGACAGACGCGCCGTCATCTCTGCCTGCAACAGAGTTAATTGTGAGGAGCATTATAAATTTGACATTTCTGGAGCTCCAACTGTAAACATTTCCATCCCTGAAGTCTTTCCCTTTAAATTGCTCCTCGCCGCTCTGAGAGCTGACACACTGATACAAACCGTTTGTTCGCCTCGGGTCGCATTGTAGCGCTGCATCTGCCACAGAGATGCTGTTGCTATAGCGATGCCATCCACTAATTGTGGCTGGAAAACATATTCCAGTGAAGAGGACACAAAGACTCGAACAACAACAACAACAACAAAACAGGGAGAGTGGAGTGGGGTGTTGTTCTGTGCACCATTCAACAGCAGCTGTAATTCACATGAAATCAGTTCACATCTCTTGATTTTTAGCCACTAAGTGATGAAAGAAGCAACTTTGGTTACAAAACAGATCAATCTCCTCTCTCTCTGTGTGTTTACAGGACATTTAAGTAAGTTTGCAAAAGTTAAATAAACTAGGAATTATTTCATTACCATTCATGCAGTTTTTATCTGGAACAAACTTCCAGAAAACTGCAGAATAGCCGAAACACTGACTTAATTTGTGCCCTTTAAGATTTCAATCTGATGTTACAATGGCATAATAAATTAAATTATTATTATTAATTTAAACCAAGTTGAAGTTACACATTTTGATGTCATAATTATGAAAATTAAAGTAATAAATATGAGAATAAAAGTACATTTTTGGCATTAAAGTCAATTATGAATTTTGATATCAAATTTAAAGAGAATAAAATTATAATTACAATAATCTGGGGCTTTAAAGTCATAATTAAAGGAGAAAGTCAATTTCAAGTTTAAAAAAAATAATAATCATGACAATAAAAGTGATTAAGACTTTTACTTTTGTAATCACAACTTCCTGTTGGCTCTTTATTTATTTAGTTTTTGTCTTGGCGGAAATGGGCTTCCATAGTCAGAAGAGTAGAACCAAAGAAAAATGGGCTTCAGCCATTAGTTAGGTAGAAAACATCATTAAACCACTACATTTGTTTATTTTCTGCTCGTTTTTATATTTTCTCCACTGGTTTAATTTGCTCTCCAGTTGAAAATGAGCAGAAAATGGTTTAAAACGATCCATTTATTTATTTCCGCTCTGTACCAAATGTAAACGATGCGTGTCAAAATCCAGAGAGCCAACAGCTTGGAGCTTCACTGACCTCTTGACCTTCATGTAGCTGTCGGAGACGACGGGCCGGCACTCGGCTCTGTGCACCACCGTCCCCTCCAGACTGACTTCATCTGCAACACAAACTGTGACTCAGCCGCCTCATCGTGATTCACACACACAGATGCACTCGCTCTGTTATGGAAATGATACAGAAAAGTTTTGGAAATTATAAAAAACATGAATTTATCAATCTCACTCAGGTTAAGATTATCTGCTGTGAGATACGGTGTCCCACAGGGTTCAATCTTAGGCTCTGTTTTATTTTTATATGTTCTCATAACTCATATTATTGGGTTTAGCTCCTTCCTGGTTCTTTTCATTGGTTTAACCATATTTATGTTCAAAACTTTAAATAACTCAAAGTTTTCATTATTTCACATTTTAATTTTTACAGTGAACTGAGATTACAAACCACAGCCCTAAAACTTTGGACCTACTCTACAAACATTTACATCAACAAATTTTAATAATTCACACCCCAAATATACCTTAACAGTAAGAACTATCTGCCCCCACTGCAGATGGTGACATCTATGGTCTTCCGTATGTCCGCTGTTTGGGGTTCAGCCAATCAGAGCCAAGGAAATTGAACGGCACTTCTGATTGGCTGCCAACATGTCATTTAGCATTGCACCTTTGGGCTTAATTTTCTTTCAAATATTTTAGATAAGAAGAATGAAAAGGTCTGCAAATATTAAAATTTTCTATGAATAATTTGGAGTTACGTTACACAAGAAAGAGGTTGAAGTTTCACTGTATCCATGAATACTCTGTTTTTAGGAGCTGATTTTTTTATTCTAATTCACAAATTAATCCAATCTCACTCTAACAAAATTAACTGGATAATCACACTTTATTGGAAGTAAAATAAGTCCAATTTTTTTTTTCTCAAACACAGAAAGACCATTTTATGTGCTTTTAATTCCTCAACTCTTGATTTCTGTAAAAGTCATGTTGTACTAACCTTGTACTAAGACAAGTATGAAAAACCAAACCATGTTTTGTTTTGTTGTTTTTGCAAATAAACAAATCCGTCCACAGGCTCAATTGAAAGCAGTTAAGTCTGTTTTTGATGCTTGGGTGAGGAGCTTTTAGCAATTAAAGCTAAATGTTGGAGGGAGTTCCCTGAGGAAATCAGATCAGCAGTCAGTGAGCTTCAATAAATCACTCCATGTTGATTTAAAAGCTTTAACTTCTTTTATCGACGCCTGTTTTTGTCTTCCTCCTTTGAAAAATTGCTTTATAAATAAACTTGCACACTGAAAAAGGAGAAAGGAGCTCCTACTTTTAAAAAAATGAGTTAAATTGTTACATATAACAAATTGTTTGTCAAACTTACATTATTAACATTTGGTTAATATGACAACTTAATAAGCTTAAAATAATTAATTCCATTAAATTCTAGGTAGATACAACCACAACGTATTAAAGAAAAAGAAAACTGCTAAAATCTCAATTTTTTGTTTACATTTCGAGAAGAAGGAAGTTGCTCTCTTGTCTTCAGAGGTTTTTGTGGGGGTGCTGCCTGTGGGTGCAGCGCCCCCACAGGCGAGGAGAAGAACAGGTAACACACACAAAAAAGGTTTGGATTGTTTGACTTAGTGCAGTGTGAAAGCGAACTGCACCAGATGAAAATGTAACCACACTGCCATCAGGTGGTTTTCATTATTACTGCAGCATGTTAAAATATTCACATTTAGCTGTACAAACAAAAGACAGCAAAAACAAAAAATTTGTATTTCAGCATAAAAAAGGAAAAAAGTCATCACTGACATCCTCTTCATGAGGATGTCTTACCAAAAACAGTATCTTCAGTCAGAGGCTTCTTCAAATTTGCTGTTAAACAGACTTCTACAGGATATCATTCCTGCCAAAAGCCATCACCAGCTACAATAAGTCTTTGAAGAATTGTAATTAATATGAATTACAACAACTTTTAATTTCCCTTTGGGATAAATAAAATATTTTAGTCTTTTAATAAACCCTAAATCAAACCTTTTTAGCGCTCAAGCTAAAAAGGTTGAGCGCTTTTTGAGCACTCAACCTTACACAAACACCGGTTTGTGCATGAGATAATTCACTGACAAGAAATACTAAAACTCAACTATCCATAGATGGAACCATTTTCTACCTTTTAAATTCAAAATGACCAAGTTTGCAGTTGGATAAACCTCATGAATCGATATTTATCCACTGCAAAAGGATGAGGTCATTGTTGTTCCCAGCCCTGAACCAGTAATCGTTCAAACAGGCTGCAATAAAACCATCAAAACCCACATCCTGACATTTACTGTCGCATCTGAATCACCTTGAAAAATAAAAAAATTTTCCACGCTGTGCTTTTGTGAAGGTGCTTTGGCCAATTATTCAACCGTTCAGCCCACAAGGTGCCTCTTCTGCTCCTCTCCGATCATCGCTTTTCATTTCTGGTTTTCAATAAACTGGCCAGGAAACGGCAGCGTCCAGTTGGTGAGCGTCGGCGTTTCTTTGGCAACTGCTTACCCCATTGTGCATTGTTGGAGGATTTGGCATCATTTTTTTAAGTCTGCTATGTGGACAAATAAAGGGCACAAAAAGCCCAGAAATTTCACATTCAGCATCTGATAAAAGCAGAAGAGAAACGAGTCTCTGGCTCAAATTACACAGCAAAGGAGAGAGACCGGGTGTTAAGAAACTCTCCCGCATCTTCATCTGTGATTTCCTGACTGATCAATCTGTTCCGTCTTGTCATTTCCTTCCCTCTTTTTGTTTTTTTGTGTTTGTTTTAACCTCTGCTGCTTAAAACACATGGGCGAAGAGACATTTCTGCTCCTCAGTCGTCTGACGACGGTGGATCGGCAGGATCACCTGCCAGCCGCCGCGTCTTTTGTTGCCTGGATGATGCGGCGTATTGTCCACATAACAACAAGGCAACGTATCACTGCTGCTCAGGCACTTATTGCTTTACAGATGTCCTCCCACATGTCAAAACAGTGTAACAAAATATTTGTGCTTGCACGTTGGCCCCGACAAGCATCAGCAGATCCACTGTTGACCCGATTCACTCTGTATACAAATGTGAGAACAAGTTAAATATATTCACTCCACTGCTCAAGAAACACTTCTGTGCTCACAAATGTTTCAGTGATAAAATGGTAATAGTTTCTATGTTTACAAAGGGCTTTTATGATAGTAATAAAACTAGTAACAGCAATAATAGTTATGTCAGATGAGAAATAACTTTATAAGTTGTATTTTTTTACCTCGCTATCGTCAGTAACTGAATAAAGACAAATTTCAAACGGTTTAACACAAGTCATAAACTTCTTGAACTCTATTCAATTATATTGTCACTTTGTAGATAATTGTTGCTCTTTTGAGTGTGATTAGTAAAGCTATCAGTGCTAACCATGAATATCGCTAATATAAACTACCAGCAGCTTAAATTGATAAATTCGAAACCATTTTGTCTCATAACATTAGTAAAACTTTTTAACAGCTCCCCCACACAGTGTGATGTCGCCTCTGTTCCTAATTCATGGCTATGCTTTTAATAAACTCAGTTTCTGTGGCTAATCTCGCTGTTGAATGTTTAAAATATTACCTCAAAACAAACTTTAATTTGCCTAATACAATATCTGAAGAAGTAGGCAAACGTTTATAAATATGCATGCAGAGACATTGTGGAAGGATGGAAATTGATCAAAAGCTAGCTTACATCATCTGCATTTGAATTTCCCTTTGGAGGAAAAAGAAATAGGATCCCTTCAAGTTGATGTAATTTAGCTGCAATTATTGTTCTCGAAGAAGTGTCACATCCTTGACAGGCCATGAATAAGTACAGCAGATACTGACAAACAAGAAAATCATCAGAGTAAAACTGTGCGACATGTTTGTTTGTTCCCCACTTTTGAAGAAAAAGGTGAGCTTGATTAGAGATTGACACCTTGTGTTTGTTTCCTTTGATTGCTGAAAACATTTCTTCTTAAAAGCTGAAAAATTTGCAAAGAAAAAAAAAAGAACCAGTTTTGTGACAAACAGACTCTGTTTTTGGGACTCGGAGTTCCTGAAAATGACTTGATAGAAGGCCATGTACATATAACGAAGGTACTTGGTGTCAATTAATACAGGAAAAAAGCAGATGCATTGGCCTCAGTCACCATAGTAACCACCTGCCATCATGTGTAGCACAACATTTCGTCGACCGCCCGCAGGACTCTCTTAAGGCAGCAAACACTTTGCAGTACATGTCAGTGATCTCACTAATGTTCATCTTTGCCTTTTTCCCACAAATGGATGCAATTATGTGCAATTATTGGCTGGCAAGTGCGAGAGCTTGCAAAAAAAAAAAAAACCCCAACCCACACACGAGGAACATGTATGCACAGATGCAGCAAACGTCTTCCCCTTTCCTTCCAGCTGCACAAAGTTACAGCAGCGGGTCAAGGAGATCCACTTCCCTGGTTTCCATTCAACCTGGTTTTCCGAAGGTTTAAACAGATTTCGCATCCAGAAGAAAATGTGCTTTCTGAACACAAAGAAAGAAACGAGAGAAAAGACAGAGCACAGCCAAGAGTAGCTCAAGGCTTCTGCGTGTGGGAGGGACACTTGAGACAAACAGTTGACTGGATTCAAATTGAAACTCTTAAATACTACATCAATGTTGTGGTCAACACCTTCAGCAGACATTCAATATCCTAATTCTCCTACGCACTCATCATTCAGGACTTCATAAGGCTCTCTTGCTTTGTTGCCCTTGCAGAAATTGGGATTTTGGTGAGATCAAACACAGCGACCCTCAGCAAAAAGAGCCAACATGAATGATTCATTGGTTTTTTCGTTTTCCTAGATTTTTTATGGGATTTGCATTCCTTCTTCCTCCCGCCAATAGTACATTAATACATAAAGAGGACAAACGAGGAAAAAAATAACATGCGATGAAAAAGGCGCTTTTTCACAATTTTCTTGTACCAATAAAATTCAACACTTTTATTATGATTTTGTCTGATAGAATGTCCAAATCCAATCCTGCATACTCTTGATGTGTTCAGATTACGCAACTATTATGGAAAATTCACATTTTACACGTTTTTGTACTTCCATTTGGGTCTCAACTGCTTCTAAAAACAGTCCAAAAAAACCACCCAGCTGTTCTTTTGGTAATAACTTTATGTTTTTTATGTCTGGAAAACGAGTTGTTTCAAAAACCTCCGGACTGTTAAGTCATATTCCACGGGCACTGTGCTGTTACCTAGCAACTCGAGAAGCCCAGCCCCATTACCTAGCAACCCTAGAAGCACAGCCCCATTACCTAGCAACCCCAGAAGCACAGCCCCATTACCTAGCAACCCGAGAAGCCCAGCCCCGTTACCTAGCAACCTCAGAAGCCCAGCCCCATTACCTAGCAACCCAAGAAGCCCAGCCCCGTTACCTAGCAACCCGAGAAGCCCAGCCCCGTTACCTAGCAACCCAAGCAATTCCAGCAAGTTTCAGCTCCTTCTGAAAGGAGCTCAACATATTCAGAACTGAACAGATTAAAATCTTGTTTTCAAAGAATGATTTTGTGTAATAAATGTTTTGTATAGTCTATAGACCTATCCTAACGTTTCACGTCTTATCTCTACCAGCTTTACAAGTGTACAAGCTGATTTTATTGTCTGTTCTTTGTAAAACAGACCAAACTCAGAAATGATGTACAATAATAACATTTTTCACTCCTGTCTAAAAAGTCACACATTTATTTCCTTTCAATTCACCATTATGTCCAACTTTGTGTCAATCTATCATGTTGAGCAATGTGAAAACTTAAAGTGGTACAAATATTTCTAATGGGATACAGGCTTAATAAATGCTTCATAGAAAAACTATAATGTAGATATAATATTTAAAAATGCCTTTCATAATAAAACAAGTTGGCTTGTCTGAAAAAAAAACTTAAAACAAGCTTACATAAGAAAAGTAGAAGTAATCACGGTGGAAATAAAATATGTTCTCACAGCGTTGTTATATTTTAAGCTATGACACAGAATGCTTCATATAATCAAACAGACTCATAACTTTAGTAATGAAAACCCACAGAGCTCTTTTGCAATCAAACACAGATTTGAGAACAGAAATCAAGGCAAAGCATTTAAAAATACTTGACCCCAAATATAAACTTGTGATTAAAGTGGAGTTGAAAAGTCTTCCAGCAGACTCAGACGCTGCTCTTATTGTAAATACTGCCATATCTCAAAAGTTTAAACCAGAAAAAAAGGTAATTTTAGTTTATCATCTTTATATGGCCCAAAATAGAAAAGGGTTTGACATGGCTTCAATTTAAACTCATCAGCAAAATTTAATAATAAAAACCCAAATATTTGCATTCCCATCTTTCAAAAAAACAGGTCTCTGTTTTATATATATAAAATGAATTTCTACTTTTAAGAAAATTTTATTTATCATCTTGCATGAGGCAAAAAGCTTCACACTGTAGGTGGTTGAATTTATTGTGAATTTAATATTCATTTAAGCGCTTGATGGCAGTGAAGTCACCTGCAAAGAGCAGAAACACCAACTGCCTGTAAGTGTGTGGTTCAACACATTTTTAAAACGCAATTAACTTTTCAACCCACGTTGTTGCACATACCTGCTTTCTGTCTGACGTTAACGAAAATAAAACCCCAACCAGTGCAGACACGCGCCAGTTAATCCTCGTTAGGAAAAGATCAAGTGATTTGTGCTTTAAGTGACGCCTCAAATGTGACTCTGGACATCTTTTACAGCCGTGTTTGAGCTAATGACTGCAGACCTTATAAAGGGATTAAGGGTTCAACAGAAACACAAAGCTTCAGCCAAAGGGCATCGTGAGGCTTTATGAGATGGGAGGACCATTAACAGATTTCACTGAAGTCGTGGGCAGCAGCGTAAAAGGTCAAACACACTGTAAACGGCACAATTATCAGACAAAGCCGATCCACTGAGTCGCAGCAGGCGGCTTGTCTTTTACAGACAAGGTACAAATGGTGATAAAAATACAATCGATTTGAAATGGGCTGATAAAGCGCAATTTATATCATATCTGTTATAAGAAAACTAAGACAACTGAAATATATTCATAGGATATTCACCCTATTAAAAGACATTTTAACATTTTAGTCATTTTAAAACAGTAAATGTTAACTCAGCTAGTTCCAATGAAAATCATTTGTCTGTTATAGACTTCATTAGCTTGTTTGTCCCACTGTTACGTATATTAAAGGATTGCTGATGTTGTGCAACTAATTCTCTTAAAAAGGCCCTGAAAACCTGATCAAACTGCAACTATACAAAACCTTACCAAGTATTTTCCTCTAGTTTCTACTGCAAATAGCTTGGCTAACGCTTGTTTAAAGAAAATAATTCCTTAATATTGTTTTGAAAAAGAAGATTATTTCCATGTCATGTGTGGAATTAGAATGTGGTTGCTAGGAGACAGACTTCGCTTGGCTGGGGTTGCTAGGTAACGGCACAATCGTAAAATAAGTGAAATAATCAGAAGTTTTCACCAATATTAAGAAATTATTGACTTAAATCAGGGGTGTCCAAAATCGCAAAGTCAAAAAAGTACCTGCAGGTAAAGAATTAAAAACTAAAATCAAGTTTGGTTTTAAATATTTTTTTGTAGCAAAAGGATATTAATCAACGTAGATCCAAAACTTTATTGTAGGTTTACTGTATTTGTAGTTTAGAGCTTATTAGAGCAAATTTTTTATTAATATTATGCCATTTTATTGGCAATGGGGAGTTGTAATAACAACAACAGAGTTTGGTTTCCAATTTGTTTCCCCTAAAATCAAACTTAAGTTGTTTTCAGGGTTAAATTACGCTACAGGAAAAAAAGATTAATTTAATTTTTAAATTAAAAGGGCTATCCGACGGTTTGGGACACAAAATGCCGTCTTTGTTCAAATATGGAGAAAGATAAACCCTTAAAACGAAACACGTTACAGATTTTAATTTTACAATATTATTGGAATATGAAAGGTAAAACGATGGTTTTTATCTGTTGTAAACAGCTTTTGCTCTCCTGTCAGTGCTGTGACTGTGAGCTGATTCAACGGAGATGGAAAAATGTCACAGGACAAACATTAAAGCTTCTCTCAGGCTTTATGTTAATGTTCAGACAATTCTAATATAAATAACACTTACATAACATTTTTATATTTTAGATAATATTATATGAAAGATAAAAATGTGCTTTTTGAATCTTTTGAGAACATTGTTTTCCAAATATATCTTCGTTTAGCCAGCCTAGTTCTTGTGTCTTTTATATAAACATTATTAAATTCAAAGTAACATTTATTGCGTTATCTTTATGAACACATCTCCTTGGGTCTCTCAGCCTTTCACTGTAAATTTGTATTAAACCAGACAGTGTTTCTTATAAATAGATCTTGCTTTTAATCTGCTCTTTCATCCGCTCACATATTTCATTTGTCCTGACCTTCTTTTGTACCACGTTCAGCTATTCAAACACATTTTCCCGTTTCAGAAACAGAGCTGTGATTTAGAGACGGCAGAGAGGAATAAAAGCTCTTTGCGTTCAGATGACATTATGTCCAACATGGCTACAGTTTTATTCAATGAGTAACAGGAGGGTTATATTCTGTTTTTATTCAAGCACTAAAATTAAAACAGACGAAGAAAAGCAAAATGCAAAAAATGTAACCCTAAGTTCCTTTATAATTTGAATTCCTAAATAATTAAAATAGTAAAGAAGCTTAATTCCTGACAGTACAACATAAAACGCAGCTAAATTAACATTAAATCAGCAGGATGTGAGTAAAAAAGACCAATAAAGAAGCAATCTGAGCCACAAATACAGTTAATTTGCATTTCTTAAAGAGCATAGAAGTGAAGGCAGCTGGAGAACAGAGAGGCGAACGCGAGGTCATCCACCCACTCGAGCCCGTCTCTTACCTCCATCTGCTTCCAAGCCCTTTTCCTCAAAGCTGCGACCTCCCTAATGTTAAAACAACAAACAGCTCGCCGCCCACCAGGCCTCCCATCAGCCATCACTGTCTCCGACTGTCAGTCCCCCCTCGCGCTTCGCCGCCGCAACATATAGAGTCAGAGCCATACGCGCTAATTTGATCATACAGCACTCACACTGCTCTTTAATTCAAGCAAAACTATCTTTTTTTTAAATTATTTAAAACTCTGTTCAGTATCTTTTAAACCGATTGCATAAGTAACCTTTTCCAGTGAGCCTGAGGCAGGTCACGCAGTCTCTGTTCTCATTTTCTATGATTCTCATATTTTTACAAAATAAAAAGGTTCAACCTGGTCACAACATTTCTGCCAATTTCTTGAGGGAATGTGTTTAAAATTCATGTTTTAAAAAATCATCTTTTCCTGAGATATCTGAACAGATGATATATTCCAGAGAATTGGCATTTTATTAAAGCAGAAACACAGGAACACACTATTACATATCGATGATAATACAGCGTATAACTCTTACCTAAATCTTACCTGAATAAGATGAACTTCTTTGTTTCAAGGTAATTTCTCATTGGGGCGAACAGAAGTCACATATGGGGTACCCCAAGGTTCAACCCTGGGATCCCTCTCTTTTAATATCTACATGCTCCCATTAGTTCAGGTTATAAGTAATAAGATTAGTTACTATATCTATGCAGATGATACACAGCTCTACATTACAATGCGACAGATAAATGTCTGGGTGTGCCAAAGTTTTCTCCAGCAGAACAGACACAAAACTGAAGTTATTATGTTTGGACCTAAAGAGGAATGATCCAGAGTCAACACACAACTTCAGTTACTACACCTGAAAACTAGAGATTAGGCCTGATATCTGGGAGAAGTGATGAACTCTGACCTGAACCTTCAGAGCCACATGAAGACAGTTACAAAGTCGGCCTTCTGTCGCCTGAAGAACTACCATTAATACATGTGTGACATACAAATACATTTGACATACTAAACAGAAAATGTATGATTTTCTTAAAAACACCAATATTTTAAAGGAGAATCTCTCAAAAGATTCTCTAAGGGGTGAGGTTTATGAAAATAAAGGGTTGAGTTTTTCCTCATCAAGAAAAATCAATCTGTCTCACTTTTTACTCCAGGATTATTAAATTAAAATCTTTGCTGTACAAAAAAATGTTGGGATGTGTCTATGGGTTAAGGAAGAAATGTTTATTACATTTTTCCCAAAAAATCATTCTTAGATAATGAGATTTTAGACTTCTCAGTTCTGCCTATTTTAAACTCCTTTCAGAATGACATGTTTTAGGGCGTCTTGTCACTTTAAATCCAAATAAGCTGCTGCTGGCCACGTCCAACAACTCAACGTATACACTAGCATGTGAGAATGGCTACAAACAGATGTGCAACTATACAAACGTACATCTTTGAAAAGCAGAAGTCTCCTGCACAACCAACAATAATTCAGCAAGTGGTCTCTGAATGGTAAAGTTCTCTTTTCCAGCAGCCATTGTACAGCACATACAGCAGTAAAACCAGCTTATCAAACATGCTGGAGCTCAGCTTGAGTTGCCAGATAACGGCACAATACCCATTGAAAATGACTCAACAGGGAAATTTTGGAAACAACTCGTTTTCCTAGACACCAAAAAACATTAAGTTATTGACAGAAAATGGCTGGTTGTTTTCTTAACCCTTGTGTTTAGAAATGGGGTCCAACCGACCCCACACACGTAAAACCTGTATCACTTTCCACAGTCCTCTACGTTTGCCTCAGGTCTCGCCAAGGCTGTTTTTAGAAGCAGTTCAGACCCAAATGGAAACAGAATAGTGCAATATGTGAATTTAGCATAATGGATCTTTTTTTAAATAAACGACTAACCACTTCTTCTCCTACATGTTTTCTAATCTAATCAACTGCAGCTGTTTGAGCTAAATGAATAATAATTTTTTTAATCAACTTTCCCACATGTAGAATTGGTACGAAGTGATCTTTGTCAATAAAACATTTTAAAACTGACCCATTGGTTTCAGATTTAAGTTGTTTAGATGCCATTTCTTCCTGTTGATTTTAAGACACATTTAGCAATCTCACATCAAAGACATGATTATGTTAAATAAAGATAAACCCTGATGTTAAAGTGGACGAAAGTGTGAGCAGTCCTGCCACATTTAAGATCGCTTAATCCTTGTTAAATGGCGTTTTAACTAAAACCCGGAGGTGTGAGAATCCTGGTCAAATGGCGTTTTGACTAAAATCTGTAAATTCCGTCCTGTCAGGCGACGTGGCCTGGATAATACCCGTGTTAAACGGACGGCGGAGTCCGGCGACGACAGGCGCTTAACAAAAGTATGTTTCAAAAATCTCTTTCCCTTTCTTATTGTTTATTCAATGTCACATGCTGTTCTTATTTTTTTCTTTAATTATGTAAAGCACCTGGAAATGCCTTGCTGCTGAAATGTGCTATACAAATAAAATTTGATTGATTGATTGATTGATTGATTAAATGTCAATGCATTAAAGTCACTAAATGTCGAGGAAAATGGTATTTCTTTCAAGGCAAAATGGCATAAACACATTTCTCAGAATCCAAGTTTATAGGGAAACATGTACTTGTCCTTTAATTCAGTTTGCAGAAATATGTGACAGTAATCTCTTAGGTGGTTTTTGGTATTTAGGTCTGGGAAAATCTCTCGGAAACTGATGTTTCCTGCGTGAAATATTCTTTCAGCATCCATCCCCTGTTCTTTGGATCACTATCCCGCTGAAAGATTCACTTCTTCAGATCTTTCATCGAGTAAAATTCCTCCACATTCGTCTCTGAGGCATGCACACATTTTCAGCTCTTCGCTTGGCGTTGACGTCCCTTTGAAATCTGAACAGCTGATTATCGTTTACCATACCTTTTGACGAGTTAATGATGCTACTGCTATAAAAAGCCACTGCTGTGCACATAATGGCTGCAGCTCCGGGCTTATTGGAGAAATTAGACTAATACAACTAAATTAAATAGCTGCTCTATAAATAACTGTGTCCATGCGCATTCTGTTCTATAATTATTGAGATTCATGCAAGATTATGAATGCAGCCACAGTTCTTCGCATTAAAGCCGATTATTCATAAGGTATCTCATCTTAATGAACATTATTCTTGAGACGACACTTGATTTCACACTTTATAATTAAAATACAAGGTAAATTGATCTTATGACAGATATATTGACAACACGGAAGCAATAAAGGAGGGGTCACATTGATTGGATCTCCAAATATAATTTTCCATTAGCGCTCATCCCTTCCGAGCCCAGAGGCTGATTCATTAAGAAAATATAATGATTCCCCTTGTTAACTTTGTAGTGATTTGCCGACCTTTGTAGCCGCATTGAGCCCACTCATTTTGATTTTAAACGAGGAAAAAAGCAGCATCCATATGCCACAAAGTAACCTTTGATGCGCGGCTAATGAAGAGGGAGCTGGTGGGCTGTTTACATACTGCTACTGATTCAGGTCACCACTGTTTCATCTTGATTTAAAAAATAACAGTAAATGTTCAGAACATGATTCAATGTAAAAATTGAACAGACGAGTTCTGTTGCCCTTTTTCTAGTATAAATAGCACGCTTTACTCAAACACTAAAGTGACACAACCTTTCATTTCTGTATCTATATTTACTTTTTCAGTGATATTTGCCGTCCTTTTTCCATTACCTGAACTAGGGACCAGTAACCTATGGGTAGTGAGCTCAGTATCTCTCCAGTTCACTCGTATTTCCAGAGCGATGAGTGAAAATATCTGCAGAATATATATTTGACTTTATTTATAACGGAAGCCAAAAATGTCAAGTTGAAAGTAAAACTTTTTGTATTTTTCTTTTTAATTATATTTTTACTTGTTCAACTATAACCTAAGCTCACAATACTTTAATAAAATAAGAAAACCAGTAAGACATCTCTAGACAAGGGACTTATGAATCATTTTAGATTTGAAACTTAAAAAAGGTCCCACAAGTTTGTCAGATTAAAAAACAACAACAAACTATACAGTTAATTTTTCAAGTTGAAATTTTCTAGATATTTTTTTGTCTTTTCAGAAACGTGAACAGAATATGGCAAACTCTTGTTTTATTTTGCAAAGTGTAGTTTGAATTTCAGTAAAAGTCACCGGATGTTTGTTATCCCTTTTCCTTTTAGAATAAATTAAATTCAAAGCAAAAACCTGGATGAATACTTTGTGTGTGTTCAAAAAACAAAAGAAAACTACCCAGTCGTTTTTTGGCAGTAAGTTAATGCTTTTTGGTGTCTGAAATAAAAGCCATTTCAAAAACCTCCCAACTGTTAAGTCACATTCCACTGGAACTGCGCCGTTACCTAGCAACCCCAGCCAAGCCCAGCCCGTTACCTAGCAACCCAAACGGAACTCCAGAAGGTTTGGTAAGTTAGTTTTACTTTTGTGTGCTTTGAACAATGGCAAACTGCTATCAGAAACTACTGGTACATTCTTGTGGGACGTACAGTTGTGTAACCGCGCATATGTTAGCAGGAATTTTACCTATGAGTTAACATTGACTTGGGGGTCACGGTGAGCAGCAGCTTATTTGGATTTAAAGTGACTAAAACAACTAATTCTGAAAGGAGTTCAAAAAAGCAGAACTGAACAGAATAAAATCCCATTATACAAGAATGACTGTGTAAAAAATGTAATGAACATGTTTTGTACAGCCCATAAACATGTCCTAACCTATTCAAGAAATGGTCACCTTTAAAAATCTGGATTAACGTCAAACTTTTGCACCTACTTGTTGTTTTGAAAACACCCAAAGGGATGAAATTAATTGTATTCTCATCCAGAAAAATAACATTTTAGGTAAATAATTGTGTGGTCAATACCCTCCTGTTGTGAAATTGCTTTTCCTAAGCAGCATAATTCTTGAATTTGAGCTAATGAGACAAACTGCAAAGAGCACATAGATCCCCATAATAAATGAAGGAAGAGATTGACAGCTCTGAGCTTATACAAGGCTCTATTAAAGTGGTTGCCATGCCAGCTCCACAGCAGCCAGTGACTCCATGTTAAACCACAAGCTCTTAAAGCCCTGCTATGAATAATTCACCGCTGTTAACAGCAGAGGAGAGTCCTCGCTAATAGCATTTTGGGAAATTTGATATCCAGCAAGAACAACAACAACCAGGAAGAACTCGGCGTTAATTCCATTATTCCAGGAAAACTGAAACAATAATCCTCCTGAATGAAACGGTTTTAATCAACAGGAGGAAGGAACCAGGTCTAGCCTCCCACAACCCGACCCTCGTTTGCAATTCCAATCGTGTGTTGTTGAGGATGACACAACTAATCACCCACCATTAGAAAATCACAGCGGCTATTAAGAGAGCCGTCTCTCTGGGAGCTCAAACCTGTAACCTGGAGCAATTCATGCAGGATGTGTTTAAATTTAGTGCTTCTGCTCAAGTGAATCTCCGGACTTTAATTTGTAACGGCAGCTCTGGGGGGGGCAAAAGTGGCTCAAACCTGTTGGATCAGTGGATCACACCTGTTACTCTGATTCACTCGATGTTTGGAGAAAGAAAATCCATAAATATTCCTTCATTTCGCTCTACCCAGGGCGAGGGGGTAATTTCCCAAGCTGTGCTGGACTTCAAATGAAAATTTAATGACATACGTTTTGCTTTGATACAAGCGTCCGTTTCATGATCCTCGCCTGAAGCCATAAAACTGCCAGCGAACTGAAAATTTCTTCTGAAAATCTTCATTTCTTTTACAGGAATATAAAAGCAGAACAACATTGTTAAAATCTTGGCCACCCTAGCAAATCATTTGAGAACCATGAAAACTGGAGCTGCACAAACATATTTAACAGCAATCACCATGGCGATATCAACGTTTGGATGTTATATCTTAACCGCCATGCATGGAAACTCTGTGGATATGAAACCTGTGGCTCTCTACCCAGGGAAGCATGCAAATGGGAGCAACACAAGTTCATGGGAGGGATCTAAATATTAAAATAGTGATATTATCATGTAATTCAAGTCATAATTTAAAGAAATTTCTTAAAGTAAATGTGCCGACAACAAGCTGCTGAAAAAGTTATAAATTCTGGAATTTGAGCAAGCACGCCATTTTTTTAAACTCAGGGGAAATAAAGTAGCTTTTTTTGTAGATGATAAAGTCTACAAAATGGTGTACCATTTTTCTTTGGTGAAAAAACAGCAATAAGTTGGTCACAACATGTCTGTACACTTCAAAACACTAAATTTTACCAATTATTTTTAGTCTAGTTTCTAGTAGAAATATATTGGCACATTTCAAATAAGACAAAACTGAGTTACAAATAACTTTTCAGCAAGGAATGTGAGCTTGTTATAAGACAATAATTCCTTAAAATAGATTTTTTTTTTTAATCTATTTTGTTTAATTCCACTGTCAGATTATTTCACTTTTAACAAGAGAGCTGGTATTTTTCCATCAATTCAACTTGTGTGTACTGATATATTTGAACTGCAAACTGGACCAAATATAATGGTAGTCAGATTTTCTGTTTTTGCAGTGCACTGGAATATTTTTGCAGAACAGAGAAATTTTTAGAGTGAGATTGTAGCTTGATGAATCTTCAAAAAGTAAAACAGAAGTCAAAGCAGATAAAATTCATAGCTCAGGAAACTCAAAGGTTTCATGCATTATGTGGGATTATTCATCAACATACAGATGATAAAAAAACAAAACAATGAAAATCTTAGGACAATCAGAGTTTTAGTTCCACACACATATTTTAATCAGGAAAAGAACAATTTCAAGACATTATGTAAAAACTAAATAAATTAATGTTTCTGCTTATCAGTAACAATCAGAGACCTCCACAACATGACTGCCATTTTTAACAAGAGTAGCAGAAGCTCACCATTAATAAACTATTAGCGTGTTTTGTTATAAAGCAAAAAAATATTGTTTTACAGACTAAAAATAGTTTGTTTCAACTGTGTATACTAACATACAGCACTGTGATTTCTGCATTTTTAGCAACTTTGTTTAATTTTTTTATTGAATTACTATCTAATTCTTCACTTAATGGAAAGAAATATCCGTTATAAGAGGGATTATTGGTTAAAAATCCTGAACTCACCGTGTGGCCACTGAAGCGTGGCATCGGTACACATTGGTTGTCAGAAAGGAGTGGCTAATGACCAAAGATTCAGCGTTTCTTTGGAAATAAACCCAAACGGTGCTGCAACACAAAGCACAATACTCCACCATGTTACTTTTTTCACCTCTGAAATGAAGCACAGCCACTTCGCCAACACCAAAAACAACCTCCTGCAGGCTGCCCGTGCATTTTTTATGTTTTTGTCACAGATTTCCGCCAGTCAGAAACCAAACCCATCAAACGAGCCCACAGCGCTGCTGGACCCTCTGTGTGTTTTCTCATGTTTCATATGAAGTGTGATTTTTTACAGTTGCACTGGGAGCCTGAAACACACACATGAAATCACAGAGCGGCGGCGTGAGGCGCTCGCAGCAAAAGGCCCGTCGTCTGCAGTTCTGCTAACAAGGAGCGACCAGCCAAAACACGGACGGCCGCAACAGGCAGGAAAGGAAAAGAAAAGAAAAGGAAAGGAAAGAAAAGGAAAGAAAAGGAAAGAAAGGGGAAAAAAATATTTAGATTTTTAGCAAAACGTTTTATCAAAATTAGTTGCACAATAAAAACAGTTTAAAAACAAATATCACATCAAACTTAAAAACGAGTTGAAGGGAAAAACAGAGTAAAAAGAGAATAAAGAAAGGATAAAAAAGAAATGACGGAAGGAGGAAAAAAGAGAAAAAAGAGGGAAAGAAAAATAAGGAAAGGGAAAAAAGAGAAAAGAGAAAAAAAAGAAAAGATAGAAAAGAGAGGAAAAAGGGGAAATGGATGGATGGATGGATGGATGGATGGATGGATGGATGGATGGATGGATGGATGGATGGATGGATGGATGATTGATCCTTTATTGATTTGCAGTTGGGACTGATCATATTAATCCGTCTCCAGTTTGTCTCTTTTACTTATGCAATGCTCCAATCTCACTCCTGGCTGTCGTGGCCAGAGAAACGTGCCGAACCGGGCCGAGCCGAGCCGAGCCGGTCTGGCGTTCCCCTCAAACAGATTCAACTTCACGTAGTAATGTGTGGTAAACAGATGGATTCAGCTGCAAGGAGGGAGATTTATATTCAGACTCACAAGAAGTCTGACACTTTCACACCTCAAAAATTATAGAAGCCCCCTCTCCATCTGGTGAGCGGCGACTGTTTTTGTTTTCCTCTACCCAAAAAGATAATTTAGGACTGATGATAAGAAAGGTAGAAAGAAAAAAAGAGAGCTTCACACTTCTCTGTTATTTGTTCCCTGTTTCTCCTCCCTGAATGTGACGCCGCAGCACTCCCACTCTTAAAGAGAGACGGAGGGAAGGAGGAGCGACACACAGAGCCGCTCTGTTCTCGGCTCCCACTCCACCACTCAGCGCTCGCCCATCCACCGCCGATCCACGCCGCTCGGCAGCCGACAGCACCGTCCAGCCTGAGCGAAACCGCAGGAACAGAGCCGGAGGGGGGAGACGCCGGGCGGAGAATGGAATGGAACCTCAGAAGAATGGAGAGTGAACTGAGGCACATCAACCCGGACCTGCTGCAGCCCAGCAAGAGCTTCAAGAAGCCGTCGTCAGGCACCATCACCCTCAATGTCGGCGGCTTCCTGTACACCGCCCACCGGACCACGCTCTCCAAACACCTGGGCTCCTTCCTGGAGGAGCTGGCCAATGGGAAGAAGGCGGTGCAGCACACCGACTCCATGGGCAACCCGTTCATCGACAGGGACGGCCCCGTTTTCCGCCACGTGCTCAACTACCTGCGAACCGGGGAGCTGCAGCTGCCCGACGACTTCCGGGAGGCGGGGCTCCTGCGGCGCGAGGCGGACTTCTACCGCCTGGGCGAACTGGTGGAGGCGGTGAGCGAGTGGGAGAACCAGCGGGCCGCCCAGCGCGAACCCGCCTTCCTGGAGGTGACGGACAGCCACGAGAGGTCGCAGGGCCTGAAGGTGTACTGCAGCGACGCCGGCTTCATCGACAAGGTCAAAGGGCGGCTGGTGCAGATCTCCAAGAGCCGGCTCGACGGCTTCCCGGAGGAGTTCGTCGTGTCGTCGAACGTCATCCAGTTCCGCCACTTCATCAAGTCGGAGCCGGGCTCGCGGCTCGTCCTGAAGGAGGACAGCACCTTCGTGTGTACGCTGGACTGCCTCAAACTGGAAACGGTGATGCTGGCGCTGAAGGCGGGCTTCAAGCTGGTCACCGCGCTAGACAGCAGCAAGGGCTCAGTAGTGGCAGCAGAGGCCCTGCACTTTGTCAAATAGGAAGGAGGCAGGATAGGCAGGAAGGGGTTAACAGCCACCAGGTACTGTAGGTGTTGTTCTGTGTAATGTGGTAGAAGACTGACGGACTGAGTCGTATGTATTTACTGAACAGCAGGCATACACTGCAAAAACACGATTTAAGTTTTAAATTTATTCTGAAGGGACGATGCACATTAATTAACATTTTGGTAAATGCGCCAAAATGCTAATGAGTAACTAGTCTAGTTGAAAAGCAAAAGTTAAAATGACTTTATACAAATTTTGTCAATAAATACAAACAGTACACTGCAAAAACACAAAGTTTTAATTTAAATTTTTTAAATTTATTTGGTAGGGCGGCGATGCACATCAACGTTTTTGTAATTGAGCTAGAGTTAGCCAAAACGCTAGTTTTCCTAGAAATTTCCAAAATTAGACAAAATTCTTCTAATTTTGTCAATAAATACAAACAAAAACACTGCAAAAACAAAAAATCTTAATTTTTTTTACCTCCATTTTTTTATTTGTTGGAGACACTTTACATTAGTTAATGTTTGTTAATGCGGCTGAATTAGTCAAAACGCTGTTTTTCATCTGTTGTCCCTGGAAAATTAGTAATTTGTCTAATTAAAAACTAACAGATTGAAATTCATTTAGTCAATTAATACAAACAGTATACTGCAAATCGCAAAATATTTCCAGGTATTTTTTGTCCAGTTTCTAGTGCAAATATCTTAGTATTTAGTATAATGTTTTGAAATAAGACAAAAACATCTTACAAGTAACTTTCCAGCAAGATATAGGAGCTGGTTTTAAGGCAATAATTTCTTAATATTGATGAAAAAGTGATAGTTATATTGGCAGATTATTTCACTCCTAAACTGGGAAAAATGTCTTGTTATAAGTGAAATAATCTGCTTTTTCATCAACATTAAGAAAATATTGCCTGAAAACAAAATCATTTTTCTGTCTGTTTTTGCAGTGTAAAAAAACTAACAAGCACAGTCATTATAAAACAGTAAACAACGTAATTAAATTAAATTAATCCATCTAGATGGCAAAACAACACATGGTGGGATTAGAACTTATTGTTCCAATTGTTGACATATCTGATGCGTTATGAACCAATTCTTTAAATAAATTATAAGTAGTAAAAACTCTGTCTGATTGACAACACATTAATATTTGTGTCTAGTTTCTACTTCAAATATCTTAGATCACCCGAATAAGACAAAACTAATTGAAGAGTAACTTTTCAGCAAAAATATTAGCTTATTTCAATCAGTCAACTTTATTTTTGTACCGTTGGGTAGATTTACAGTGAGGTGAGGCACACACACAATAAAAATAAATATAACAGGATTAAAACTGTTCTATACGTCATTAGGACCAGATAAAAAAGGATAATATCAAAACTATGCTAAATTGAACTTTGGAAACTTCTGGCCACAAAAATAAAACTGATTTTATTCTGCTTAGTTTTACATTTGGAGATTGATCATCTGCATCCAGATGTTTTAAGTCATTAATTCCTTAATATTGATGGAAAAAGTATTAAAAATGAAAAAGGGTTTCATTTATAACATGGGATAAATGTCTTGCTATAAGTGAAATAATCTACCAGTGGAACTAGATTTTTTTTTGCATTAAAGTCTTATTAACTTTAATATCTTGCTGAAAAGTTACTTGTAATACAGTTTTAGTCTCATTTTAAGTGTAAACATTTATTTTCACTAAAAAGTAAGACAAAAGCAATTGGTAGTATGTTTTTGCAGTGTATACGGTCTGGTAACAGCTTCTTTTGATATGGTAATCTTAATTAAAACACTTTGGTTTTTAACTACACACTTTTTCAAACATAAGTGTGCGATATGATCCAGTTCATTTATTTGAAATAATTAAGAAAAAAAATCTACTGCTGTAAAATTTATCAATATGGGTTATAAAATTGATCATTTAATTTTGAGACAGACTTTAAGAAAAATATGATGTCCCTTTTCTGTCATTCTGGGTTTTACAGTTTTAGGTCAACAAACTGATATTAGCTGGTGAATTAGTCAGTCTCTCCAGGATGATGCAATGTTTTTTTTTATGATTATTGCAGCTAAAAATGACTGATTTTTAAGCAATTTTTTTCAAAAAGTTTACATTTATCAAGCTTTATTTTTTTTTTTGGTCTTGTCAAATAAATAAATTGCTGCACATAATATTCCCCAAAAAAAGACAAAAACGGCAAATAAAATTTTCAAGTTGAAATAGCAACATAACAAATAAAAACATTTTCCAGACGAGTTGTTAAATGCAAAAAGAAGAATTAAATATTGGTCATTGAAAGCAACATGAACACAATATAGTCAAATCTGACAGTGTCTCAAAATTATTTTTAAATGAAGAACAAGAGAGAAGAAAGTTTTTGAAACACTTTGTGAAACAGCAAGTTAAATTTTGATTGGCTAAAATTCAGCCAAGTTGCAGTGATTGGTCAGAAAAGAAGGAAAGAGAAAACGTTAAGGTGCCAGATTTGTGGAAAAGTTGCAAGTTGTGAAAATTGCACGTCTGTGCAAAGTTTGCAAATTATTAATTGCATTTCCATTAATAGTTGCTGTAGCAACTTCCTGGAGGGACTGATTGGTCTGACTATCTATTCTGATACACCGATCCAGGTCAGGCTGCTGCTCCACTCCGTGTTTTAATGACGGAAAATATTTCCAAAATCCAAGGCTGTCTTACTTGCAAGAGTTCATATGTGTTCATCATCAACAGGTGGGAGAGGGGAGCGTTTAAGCCAGGAGAAAACGGCTCTGGCGTCTCATTACAAAGACTTTAAAACGGTGTGAACACATTGAAACTTGTACCCAGCCATGCATCCTGCACAGTGGTGGCTTATAAACAAAGTTTACAGCATTTCACTTTCAAAAATTTGCAGTCTACATTTCCAGAACTCAAAATAATCCGGATAATCCGTCCTGAACAGCTTTGGATCCGTTTCTGCTAGCAAAAGCCTTCACAACCAGCCGTGATGTGCACTGTTGTGCCATTCAGCTTTTATAACGGCCTCTGTGTGAGCGCGTGTGTGTGAATGTGTGTGTGTGTGTGTGCTTCGCTGGTGTAATAGCTTGTGTTCAGTTTATTAGCTTGTCTGGAGCCTGAAGGGGGAAGACAAAGCACAGAATAAAATAAAACTTCACCGAAATGTTTAAGTGCAAAGAACTGTGATGATTGTAAGGGCTTTGAATGCAGCATGATGCATGTGCACTGAATAATCCGCGTGGTTGTCAGCGCTGTGAGCCTCTGTGAAAGCCAGTTGTCACAACTATGACTTTTAAATGTGAATATTTTACAAATAAAAATAACTATCTACAACTGTTGCCTCGACTGTCTCTGCAAAACCCAGTGCACAGTTTGTGATGTCAGAAAGTAACAAGGCTGCTTTTTGTGACAACACCGACCAACAGCGTTAAGCTGGAGCCAGAGGAGCAATATATTAATCCACTTACACAACAAAATTAGTAGACAGTGAATTAAGTGAATGCATGCACTCTAAATGATCTGCAAACGGCAAATACTAAAGACAGAGTTTGGTTTACTTTTGATTTCAGGGCAGCTCTTCATTCAGACCCTCTCCTATTGAGTCCCGAGTCCCGAATCGGAGGCAGGTCCCGACTCAGAGGTCTGTCCCGACTCGGAGGCAGGTCCCGACTCAGAGGTCTGTCCCGACTCGGAGGCAGGTCCCGACTCAGAGGTCTGTCCCGACTCGGAGGCAGGTCCCGACTCAGAGGTCTGTCCCGACTCGGAGGCAGGTCCCGACTCGGAGGTCTGTCCCGACTCGGAGGCAGGTCCAGACTCGGACGCCGGTTCCGAGTCAGCGTCCATTCCCGAGTCAGAGTTAAGTTCCGAGTCAGAGTCCGGTTCCGTGTCAGAGTCCGGTTCCGTGTCAGAGTCCGGTTCCGTGTCATAGTCCGGTTCCGTGTCATAGTCCGGTTCCGTGTCATAGTCCGGTTCCGTGTCATAGTCCAGTGTCGAGTCATAGTCCAGTGTCGAGTCATAGTCCAGTGTCGAGTCATAGTCCAGTGTCGAGTCATAGTCCTGTTCTGTCATAGTCCAGTGTCGAGTCATAGTCCTGTTCTGTCATAGTTCAGTGTCGAGTCATAGACCAGTGTCGAGTCATAGACCAGTGTCGAGTCATAGACCAGTGTCGAGTCAGTTCAGTGTCGAGGCATAGTCCAGTGTTTTTCTTCAACCACCAGGGGGCTCTTTAGCAGGAAGTGAATCATTGGAAGTCAAAATTGGAAATCAAAGAAGAACGCGCTAATTTTCATTTAGAACAAGCACATGCTAGCAGCAGGCACGACGGAGAAATGTTTTCAAACTCATATGATGCAGCTTCTAAGTTGAGTATTGATCTGGCACTACAGGAGGGAAATAGAGCTGCTGCACGTAAACTCGCCGTGAACAAAACCGGATTTGGAGACGGAAAACTGCATCTCCAAATCGTAGGAAGAGTAGCAACACTTCATAATAAAAATACTTCAGTACAGTGTTGCAAAAATTCACCCAGGCCAGTTTTCACAAAAACTTTGAAGTAAATGTAGCTTGTTAACACCCAATAAACTAATTGTCAATTACCAGTAGTCATCATTATTTCTCTTTCAATTCGGTCAAACATGTCGTATTAACATCAGCCTTATAGTTTTATTTCCACCTTCACATCACCTGCAGTAAGCTGGTTGTCATCAGGAAGGCGCCTCCTTTAAACGCGAACAGATCTTGTGAACATGTTTGGCATTTCTAAAGTGGGCCAGTCTGTGAGATAAATGCTGCCCTTTTCCCTCAAGGAGGATTTCTTTTTATATCTCTGCACAGCACCCCGATGTGTGTCATCATCAGTGAAAGTAGCTACACTAACATCAAGTGGTGCAGCTAAGATTAAATCCCTTTTTAATGTTATTATTAACCAAAAGTTTAGCTTTAACTTAACCTGATGCTTATATTTATGATGTTTCTGCATCAATTTGAATATGGGGTTCAGTTGCTGGTTTACTGTTGAACTCTCCAGACCTATAGGGGGAGATGAGCACTGAAAGAGTGGCGACTGTACACAGAAAATTATTAAAGAAAAAAAAAAAAACGCAAAAAAAAAAAACACCTAACCATTTTTGGCAAAAACTTAATGGATTTTTTTGGGGTCTGGAAAGCAAGCCATTTCAAAAAGCTCCCAATTAATAAGTCACATTCCACAGGCACTACACCGTTACCTAGCAACCCCAGCCGAGTGCAGCTCTGTTACCTAGCAACTTAAGCGGAACTCTAAACTGCACACAAAATCTTACAAAGTATTTTTGGTTCAGTTTCTGTAGCAAATATCTAAGTGCACTTGAAATAAGATAAACTAACTTAAAAGTAACTTTTTAGCAAGCTAAATTATTGACTTACAACAAAAAGTTATCAATATTGATGAAAAAGTACTAGTTCCATTGGCAGATTATTGCACTTATGATATTTTTCCCATGTTATAAGTGCAATAATCTGCCATTGGAACTAGTACTTTTTCATCAATATTGATCAATTATTACAGGAAAAGCACATCAAACATAACTTTAGATCACCCAAAAACTGCTCAAATAGGTGTGAGATAACTTCAACATAAGTAACAGTAAAAAGAAAAGCTTATGTAACAAATAACATTTTTCATGTTATAATCTGCTAGTGGAACTAGTACGTTTTCATTAATATTGATAAATTATTGACTTAAAACAAGCTTCTTGCTAAGTCAGTTTTGTCTTATTTCAAGTGTACTAAGATATTTGCATTAGAAACTGGACCAAAAACACTTGGTAAGATTTTGTGTTTTACGTGCTAGAGTTCTGCTTGGGTTGCTAGGTAACACGGCTGGGCTGGGTTGGGGTTGCTAGGTAACAGGGCAAAGCCTGTGGAATGTGACTTAATAATTGGGAGGTTATTGAAACGGCTCATTTTTCGGACTATAAAAAACATTAACTTGTCACCAAAAAACAGCTAAATGTTTTTTTAAGCCCTTGCCCTGTTTTTAAAAGCAGTTCAGACCCAAATGGAAGTATGAAAATCTTGCACAAAGTGAATTTTGCATAATATGTCACCTTTAAAGATGTTGGTTGTGACCCTTTGGAAAAAAAAAAAGTTCAGCGGGTTTGAATACTTTTGCCTTGCACCTTTTACCAGTGGTTGGTATATTTAAAGTCCTGTAAGATGTAAAACCACACAGGAAAGCGAGTCAGAGCAGCAATCAAGCACTCAGGAATATTTAACAACATTAAGCACCTCTATTTCCAACGTTACTATGGTTACATGTCAATTAAGAGCAAGACCACCAATGGAAAAGGTTTGGCTTCGGCGCCCTGACTGAGTAAACACTTTAACCAAAACATTTGCAGTTGAAAGCAATGGCATGATGCCAATAACTTTAACAGTTTCTCATTTTAAAGGAAGAAAAAACTTTAAGTTCAGTCAGTTTAAGCTAAAAATACGAATAGAAAAACGTTCACCCAACAGAAACTCCAACCATTATTTATTTATAGATATTTACAGGACAGACAGCAGGGATAACAACAACCGCTTTCAGCCGGTTACATAAAACTCCTCATGACACTAAATGTCATTATGTAAAATTCAAATAACTCCCTTTTAAACACTCAACATACTCCATGAAAAGCACGACCTCAACACCAACTTTATAAAAAAAAAACCCACTGTGCTGTAAAGAAGTATTTGCTCCCTTACAGTGCAGATTCAGTTTGGTCTAAAATCAGTTTTAGAATGAACTGATTTAAAGGAAACAGAAACACAAAATAACTGCAAAAATGATCTATGATCATATATTAAAAAAGAAAAATTATCCAAATTCAACCTATAGAAAAATAATTACCTCCAAGTCAGGGGAGTCCAAACTTTTGGCAAAAAACAGAAAGTTGAAATTACTAAGGCGCCCATATTTGTTTATCCAACCAATTTGTTTTTAATGTTTTTTAACAATTCAATAATAAATTAATGGAATATTTTAATCAAACAAATGTTTTCTTTTTGTCTTAATAAAACGCAAAAACAACCAGTTTTCTAATTTGAGGATTTTTTCCTTCAGTTTATTTAGTAGAAAATCTTTTAGCTTTCATTTTTCCCAGCAACCAAAATGAGAGCTAGCTTCCAATTTAATTTAATTTAATGTATTTGATTAAGACAGTGCATATAAATGAACATTAACACAATTAGCAAAACAGCACAATAGCTAAATTTCATTATTTGTCCTAAGACAACAGATAACAAAAACCCTTCGACTAACCAAGTTTAATAGAAGAATTAATTTGCTTTACTGGATGTTTACAGCCCTACTTATTATGTAGCTAAAATTAAAAGTAAACATGGCTGTTACAAGAAAAATACTGTAACACTTTCTATTATGAAAGAATTAAATATGTCAGTGAAATTATCCTGGTCAATTTAAAAAAACAAAAAACAAAAGAAGCATATTTGAAGGCCAAATTTGTAGTGAAATTGTTCAAAGGGCCACAAATGGCCCCTGGGCCATGCTTTGGACATCCTCGCTCTAGAGTTTTCTAGTGGTTGAGTTTTGTCAACTCTTCCAGAAAGCTCACAGGACATCAGTAGATTTTAAATTGTTCACTTGTTCTGCAGCAAAGCACTCTGGGTACAGATTAAATGTAATTTGCTGCGCCACATCACAGGCAGACAACAAGAGGACAGGAAATGCAGCTTCTGCAGCCATTTCAAATTAAGAACATGGATATAATTTAGTTCAATTCTTAACAGTTGATGAAAAAAACTTCAACAATTAAGTTGAACTTAACTTATGTTAGAACGCTAAATGAGACATTAGCGTTGCTGTTTGCGCGTTGCTGATGAACCTGATAAAACCGAACGAAAAAAAGTTAATAACTGAAGGGCAGTTATATTTTATACAAGGCGAGTTTCATTGGGTTCGATGTTTTCCTTTAACATCAACTGCATTTTCCTAATTACACTGCAAAAACACACAATCTTACCAGAAAATCTAGTGATTTACTTTTTAAATCAATATTAAGACTTAAAACAGGCATCTATATCTTGCTAAAATATTACTTGTAAGATAGTTTCATCTTATTTCAAATGCACTACAAATTAAACAAAAATACTTGGTAAGAGTTTGTATTTTTCTGTTTTTCTCTTAAAATTTTTTATGATTTAAAAGAGAGAAGTGAAAAGCGAATATATAAAAATCTGTTTCTGTGTGTACATTAGAGTAGAGAAAAAGCTCCAGCTGAATATTTGTTGAATAAAAGCCGCAGCTCAGGCGTCTACGCCACAGCAAATGAGGAAAACAAGTCTAGTCTGGCTTATTCTCAAACAATGTGTAGCAAGGATGTGTCATGATCCATTTATGGAAGGCCTGTGGGAGTGAAAACCTTTAAATTTATTTTTCCCTGAGCTTTGAAAAGGACTAATCTCCTTTCCTCCACTTGAAGGAGAAAAAAAAACCTTTATGAAAGAAGTTACATTTCTTCTCGCTGCCTATTTGAACTTTTTAATTGCAGAGCTTATCCCTGTGGGGAGTAGAAATCCGCTGGCTTGAAATGAACAGCATCCCTCATTTTTACCGCTAACTGTGCTTTCTCTGAAACCAGCTCTGTCCTTTATGACTCCCACTTTCATCAGGTGAAACAAATGCACAATTCACTCTGCAATAACACGACGACAAAGCAAAACGCTCACAAAATACATCAAGATACGAAGAAAGATAAAAGCCCCTGGCGGGAAACTGTCACCAACATCCGACCTGTTGAATCTTTTATGACAGTGACTGATTTCCTTATTAGCAGCGCCTCATCGGAGGCAGCCAAACGGGCTGATAAGGGCAGCACAAACCCACGCCGCTCTCGACAATCCTGCTCCGATCTTTCCACCTGTTGCCAGGCAAACGGCTCGTCCTTATCGCATGGCTTCAGCCGCGTGGCATCGCTGAGCCAGAAAATGACTAACAGCGCCCCGATTCTTATCCGTCGTCTCCAAAAAAGCAGCAGCTCTGACGGAGGAGCAGAGGTGAGATGATGAAGATGAGGGGGAAGAAATGCCAGGCTGCTAACTTTAACTTTGAGAATCAGACAGCAGAAAAAGACCAATTAAACTGTTAAAAAAAGTCAAAAAAAGACACAAAACTAAAAACTATATAAACATGGATAGGAGGGCTGGATGATATGGCTTAGGAATTAAATACTTAATATTTTTCATACCAGATCCAATTTTATTTTTCTAAAAAAAAAAAATTTAAAAAGTGGCTTTTATTTCAATCATCCTTTTTTAAAAGAGGTGTTAATATGTGTTTTCCATTCACAAAGTGCCATTTTATAACACAATCAAGTAACAATACCACCTTCAGTTGTTATAAAAATTTTGTCACATTTCAAATATCACTTAAACGAAATTTTAAATTGTTATTTAACGCCTTAAAATTGGGTGTCTGCCTCTTTAAGAAGCGCCTACGTTTTCTGAAACTCCATCTTCAGGAAGTCATTACAACATCGCTCCTCTATTAACCCTTTAACAACTTTTTTTTTAATTAATTTTTCACTGAGAATTTAATGAGCTCAGTAGTTCCACCAGGTGTTTGCTAATTGCTGCTGGCTAGTCTGTAGGAGCTGAGCAGGGGAGAGCTGCTCTGTGAGGCAGAAGCTTGGAAACTGCAGCGCTGAGGAGGAGCTGCGCCTCGAAGGTGGAGCTAAGTCCACCCAGGCGTTTTGCACAACCGAGTGGTTGCCATGGAGACTAAAATATTTCTCAAAAAAGGCATTAAAGAATCAAAGTAACGCTCCAGGTTTGTTTCTGATGAGGGAAAAAACATTATAACATGACGTAAAGCTCATAAAAATAGATTTTAAGACTTTAATTACAAGAATATAACTATAATTAAGTCGCAATTTTACTGGAACATCTTAAAATAGGAGAAAAAAGTCATTAAAATGACTTAAAAAATAAATTTAATTTATAAAAAAAAAGATTTCTAGAGTTATCAAGATTTGGTGTAGTTTTTTTCTTTGAAATATATTTGTATAATATTTTAAAAGTCCTGCTACTGATGATAATTTGATGCTGATGTGTTAAAAGTTCAAGTATTTCTTTATCTATAAAACCGATACAAAAGTATAACTTCATAAATAGCTCAACATTCCTCAGTTTAATTTTTTTATTTTAAATGTTGAGTTTTCATAAAATTAACACTTTATACTTTATTCTTGTAATATTATGACTTTTTTCTCATTAAAAAGAAATAAAAACTCTTAGGCTGGTCCTAATATTTCATCATAGAATTAACCCAACCTCAAACTCTAAATAAATAGAATCTGTAAAACTTGCTTGTCAAACAAGATGGCTGCCTTGGACGTGCCGACCTCACTCTGAACTATGGAATCACAAGGAGTGCATTGGCGAAAAAAATCCCAATTTTCCAAAAATTAAACCTTCAAAAGCCAAAAATTGACTTGCTGCCCAACCTTAATGGATAAAAAAGAAAAAGAATAAAAATACAGACAAGAGGAGAACAAAAGACAAAGAAGGAGGTTTGAAAATAGCAGCTAGAAGTGCAGAGGCAGAACAACGAGGGCGTGAAAACAAATCAACCTGTCCTACACCTTTCTGCTGGATGTTCACCCAGAGAAAACAGAAATGTAAAGGCTGCAGCCGACAAGTGTGTGTGTGTGTAGGCATACATGTAAATGTGTGTGTTGCTCTCTCTCTCTCTCTCTATACTCGAAGCTGAAATTACAGGCTTTGCAGAGACATTGCCATTTGAAAACCATCATTTATGCTTTGAATCATATAAGAGGTAAAAATAGTTGAAGACCGACACCAGAACTCACTAAGTCTGGAACAGCACACCGAGAGACCAGGAACCAACCTGCTACTGTCTGAGCAGGAGGAAAACAGAGACATCAAGGAAGTTGACAATTATACAACCATACATCTCTGAAAAGTAGAAGTGGAGCTTCCTGCACATCCAACATAAATGTAGCAAGTGGTGTCTGAATGGTAAGTCAACAAAAAAATGAATGGTAAGTCAACAACAACAAAACACTTCATATCATATCATCATACAGCGCACACAAAAATAAGACCTGCTGTTTATTCAATGTTATATTGCGTTATTGTGTTTAATGATGTAAATCACTTTGAAATGCCTTGCTGCTGAAATGTGATATACAAATAAAATTTGATTTGATTTGACTTAATTCAAATGTGCTGGAGTTCCATTTGGGTTGCTAGGCAACAGGGCTGGGCTCTGCTGGGGTTGCCAGGTAACGGCGCAGTGTCTGTGGAATGTGGTTCGACAGTAAGTAGGATTTACAAACGGTTCGTTTTCCAGACAACATAGAACATGAACTTATTGCCAAAATAATTTGTTAATGTTATAAGTAAATAACGTTACTCATGTTTTTAAAGCAATAACCTTACTTTTGTTTTTAAAGCAATATTTTTTAAAAAAAGCAATAGTATAGCTTTTTAGTATTGCTTTAAAAAAACAATATTTTTGTTTTTTTAAAGCAATAATAAACAATATTATTGTTTTTATTAAATCCAAAATGCAAATTTTCCAAAAACAATTTTGTCTTCAATAGCGAGACCAAATTGTCTTGTCAATCTATTATGTTCTTAAAAACATCAAAACAAACTTTAGATCCTCCTGTTATTATGTCTCATCATAGTGCATGTAAAGAACTCAACTAGTCAAAAAAACGATAAATTTTTCATTACTAGTAGAAGTTTTAGTAACGAAATTAATAAAATTATGGGATTTTAAGTAAAAGACCAACAATATGTGGCGAATACATTGTGAAATGAAAGGAAAATGATGCATAATTTCATTTATTTTTGCAAATAAAAAAACAAAAAGCCCCCCTTTATCCAAGATAATGCTCTGTTTTATATTAACATGTCAATCTGGATGTTTCATATATGTTACAAACTAAACCTCCTCAAATAAAGTTTATTATTAAAAATACATCAGAAAACCGAGGATGTCATTTTCTTTCCACAAATCACACTCAGAAGATCAAAACTTCAAATAAGGGAAAGAATCAAAACTCAACCAACTCTTTTGCAACTTCACAGAAAAGATAATACCTGTCAGATGTTTTTGTAACACCCTTTGTCGCTAAAGGCCTCCTTAGCCTCTGGCAAGGTCTCATTTCGTTACCACTGGCAACGAAGCCACACATTTCCCCCATCTCTGCCCAGGCTGCACGTGTCTGCTGTGTGGGAGCGCAGCAGAAGTTGGATAAAGCTTTATTTCAGGAAGCAGAGCAGGAGATTACTTTTTCTACAGCTAAATGTTGTTCTTTTTTATTTTATGTGATCACAAACAAGCATTGAGCAGATCAGTTCATTGATTAAATATGCAAACAAGACAAATGTGAGGTATTTCTATCTGGGAAAGTTTTCACATTCATGTTATTTTTTTTTCTTCCTTCAGATCTGGACTTGTAAAATGTCTGTTTTTGTTTTCTGAAGGTTGTGGGTTTACGCTCAGTGAGCCTCCATATGCTTCCTTCACGCGGACGCTCTGGGGGAAGGTTACATGCCCCGCTTTCTCACTTCCAGCTATAAACATTTCAACAGGATGCGTCGCACTGAAAAGCTTTTAGGCAGCATTTTCACACATTTCAGCTCTATAGTAACACAGTTGCTCTTGGCTTCAATCTAAATGGTTCACTCAAGAAGAAAATGTTAAAAATCCTCATATTTTTTCTGAGTATGTTACATCAACTTTGGATGCTTCTCCAATAAAGAGCTTTTTTCAAAAAGGTAAAGCTCTTTATTGTAAACAGCTTCTGACTGTTCAGTTTTATTCTGCTTTTGGAGGATTTTTATTAATTTAATCTAACCTCAAGTCAAGGTTATTTGTAAAGCACATTTCAACAGGAATGTAGTTCAAAGTGCTTTACATCATAAAAAACAAGCAATAAACATTAAATTTTCTCAAATATAATCATCAAAATCATCAAGCAAATGCACATCAAATATTTTCATGTGCATTTGTCTACAATTCTAGACTTTTAAATCTAGAAATTAAACGCTTTGTAAGTTCATTTTGGAGTAATTTTCTTGGTTTTTTATTAGAACTAATAAATACAGAAAACTATAGAAAATCTCCAAAATGCTTGTAGGAAAATGTGTCTGATGGAACAACACTGATTTTTAGGCTACAAAATGTTACTAAAAGTACAGAATACCTGTAGTGAAACATGGTGGGGGCAGCATCATGATCTGGGTAACCAGTTAGTTTTGGATCGATTAGTTAGCTGCTAAACAGCCAAGTCAAAATGTCAATTAATTACATAGATTTTAATTTGTTATAAAATTTAACTTATTTAATCGCATTTTGACACGCAGCCGGAACCTTCGTATTCACGCGTTTCTGGTACACCTGTATATCTGACGCACAAGCAGCATTTACAAACAAAAAAGCTGCTTTTCTATGGGGCTTAATTTTTTTAATTTGGATTACCTAAAGAATAGATTAAAATCAGTCAATATATTTATTATCAAACTAATTTCTAATTTAGCAGCAAAAAGGATTTTTGAATTGAAAATGTTACTTATTTTGAAGATATATAGTTTTTCATTAAAATGCAATTAATTGTGATTAATTAATATCAGACCCTGCAAATTATCTTGATTAAAAGTATTAACTGAGCCACAACCAGTGCATATCAACTGCAACATTTATGAGGTTTTTGAAATGGCTCATTTTCTAGACACCAAAAAAATATTAATTTATTGGTTAAAAAAAAAACTGCTTTGTTGGTTTTTATAAGCGTTGACTGTTTTTAGAAGCAGTAGAAACACAAATGGAAATATAAAAACATGCAAAATGTGGCTAATTTAAATTAAAAGTATGCATTAATCATTAAAATCCTGTATGTATGGACAGTAGATAAAGCTGGAATTTCACTCTGTAGTTTGTTTTTTATTCCAACAGTGGAGCTGCTGGTTTGAACAAATAAATGAAGCATGAATTTAAGCAAAGAAAGAGAAAATCTCTGAATTACCACAAAAATGATTTCATTAGTTTCCACTGGTGTTGAAAGAGCAACGAACTGCAGCAGGAGAGCGCAGTCAGCTCTCACCAGCTCTGACAGCGAGATGCCCAAGAGGTTTGAGCAGGAAGAGGAGCCTCCCTGTGGAGCAGCAGAGACAGAACCGAGCCCGAAACGTGCCAACAGCACAAAACACGGACCGGGCTTTAAATTCACACACCGAAACAAGCAAACCCCAACCACAAGATGCAAGGTTCCAACAGTTTAAATATCTTCTGACAGGGCTGGAGAACAAATCAATAATATACGTGTTGATAGACATGTGATCAATAGATTATATTCCATATATTCTGAGTCCCAGAGCAGTCGGTGCCGCTTCCAGAGTCGTGACTAATAGCAGATTCAAAACGGCGTCACTGAGTGTTTTAGATGTATCCAGTAATGAATCAGCATGTGAAAGGTCATTTATCTGGCTGCACAAATATTTAGAAAAACCTTTTACAGAAATTACATTTTAACTTACAGAAATGCTCATCGACCAAAACAGAGTTTTACAAAAGGCCAACACTCTGTGCAAATGTTTTACTTCACCAAAACTGACTGCTTTGTGGATGTAATCTGAACCAAAATTAATCAAACTAAAAAGCAGAGCCTTATACCTCCAACAAATTTTAGAGAGAATCAAAAGTAAACTTCAGTATTATTGTTGCCAACTCTGTTACTCTAAAATGGACAGAACAGATCGGTGGCAAAAACGTTCTGACCCACACAAAACCCAACATGCACAATGTGACACACATTTAAATAATTTGCTACAAATTACCCTAAATAATTAAAAAGGAAAACAAAGTTTTCTTATGTCTGTGAAATCCAGAGGAATTTCTGCTCTCTTAGGCAAACATTTTGATGAGATTTTGTATTTTCAAAGTTTATTGAACATTATAAATTACAAATAAAAAGGTAGGATTAAATAAGTGTTCACTTCTACATCCTTTCCAAACTGAAAGTTGTGATAGATTATTTTATTTTTGGTTATGTAAGCACATGCTTCTTTTCTGTCCTACTGACTGCTTGTTTTTTGTGTTTTTAAAACAACATTTTATTTGCAGTAATACAAATAAAATGGCAGATTTAACAGTTAGTTTAACAGACCATCTATTCATTTTTAGTTAGCTTTAGTCACTTTTAGCTTGTAGAAAAAGATCCGGTCAAGAAATAAATAAAAGTCAACCAACTGAATTTAGGGTGTAGATACAATACAAGACATTTTAACACAAAACACTGTCTTTTTTTTTTCATTTAACATTTAATGATAAAAGTGAAGAAAAAAAAAAATAAGTTAAGTCATTAAAACATTAAAAAACCCAAAGTAAAACCTAAAAGTACAAACAACATGGGCGCCCATTGTGCAGTCTATTTATATAATGCATTTTCTTTTCACAGTTAGTGGGTGTGACTTATATTCAGGCATTCTCAATAATCCATAAATTATTTTAAGGTAGGAAGAATAAAAATGGCAGCGACCCAATCAGAAACAAGCAAGTACAAGAGTAATTAACACTTTTCATCGCTTAGAAAGATCTAAGCTTAATATAAGAAAACTTTAAATTTCTTACTTAAAGATAAGAAATTCAGCTGCTTTGGGAACTGTAGCATGAAAACTGAAGGTTTCTCCATCAGAAACAACTTGTGATTTAAATGAAATCTAAAAGTGTCAGATTATCTGAGCGATAAAGGAACAGTTACAGACAGACTTTCACTGACTCTTAAAGATACAGAAATTTCTCAACTTACTCATGTGAAGCATATTTCAGGTTTCACGAGACAGGTCTGTGTTTTAGGTGGCAGCTGCAGAGCTACAGAAATAAAGTTTCAGCAGCAGTGACTCATGCAGTTTGCTGCCAGTCTTCGTGAGAGAGTCAGGCTGTGAAAATCAAAGTCAAAAAGAAGAACTCGGTTATTAGAGGACGCAGAGAAAGTATTTATGGTGTGGAAGATTTTTACTTTAGATGTGTCAAAACCGTGGACAAGCTTCTAAATGAAGCAGATCAGCAACAGTTTACATTTCCAGACCAAGTTAGTCCATATTTTAAATAACTTTTCCACAAAGATTTTCATGTTTTTGTTCTTACCGATTCTCTTTTTTTAGTGTTTTTTCCAGGCATCTTATGACAACAAATATGATTGTATTTCACTGGCATCTTATGCCACATAGCAACATAAAGTAGTGTAAAACTGAAGAGACGCATCATTTTCAAAGGAAACAAACCCAGTTAGATTCTTCAAGTTATGATCATCATGACTGCAAATGTTAAGGCTATTTTAAAATTCTCTCTACTTTACATAATTCATGCACAAATGTGAATTAAGCAGATTTAAATACTAAGATAAAAAGACTAATATCTTAGTAAACTTGAAATGAGACAAAACTCAAAATGATCTTTTCAGGAAGAGGTAAATAAGAGTAAATATTTCCTTAATATTGATGAAAAAGTTGGCAGATAAATTAACTCAACATGGGAAAATGTTTTGTTATAAGTGAAATATAACAGAAAAGTGGAACAAGCACTTTTTCATCAGTATTAAGGAATTACTTAATTAAAATAAGCCTGTATGTTTTGGCAAAAAGTTACTTTTAAGATAATTTGCTCTTATTTCAAGTGTACTAAGATATAAACTACTAGATCAAAAATACTTGGTAAGATTTTGTGTTTTTGCAGTGTAGTTTGCTGAATATTTTGAGACCCATGCATTATTTTATTCGCATTGATTGTGAACTATTTTGTGTTGGAAAATATATTAAATATTTTTTGTAAAGTTGATTTAATACACAGATATTCATGTCTATTCATTTTGTCTGAATTTCTAAGAAAAGTTATTTATTTGTAGCATGTTTATGATTTGACTGATAAGCTAACATTTTTAAACATGGAAATGTTACTCCCATGATTTTTATTTTTTTTATTCCCCAACCAAACATTGATTTAAAGCATTAGCATTGATGTTTTTTTCCATTATTTGAGGTCTGAAAGCACTGTACCTTTATTGTTAATTTGACCATTTCTCATTTTCTGCTAATAAATACTAAATTTTGGCTCAGAACTTCGGAGACATGTTTTCAGTAGTTCATATAATAACTATATATTTAAGCCTCTCTAAAGAACTCTGGGGAATTTCATTTTACTCAAACGCATACCAGTAAAGAGCAAAATCAGAGAAACTGAACATTTTATTTGCCCTCTTAATTGTTTCCAGAGCTGTATATAGCCTATATATATAATTCTGAAATAAGTTGAAGAAGTTATGCAAAGTTGTGAGACATCTCTAAGGAAATTAACTTCACAATGAAAACGGACATCGAACTCTGTTTTCCACTTCACTGCACTCAAATATTTTAAAGTTTCAATGAAAATCCTCCCAGGCAGCAGAGAGGAAAATCACACTGTAACAACGTTAAGTCCTCCTTACTGTTCTCCTCTTTTGTGGTAGCGAAGCCTGTTCCTTAGCAACCTCTTAATCAATACCTGGTGCTTATCTGGAACAACGCAGAACCACAGGAGAGGAAATAATGGAGGAATATTCTGCTAGCGGCCTCGGAGCACAAAAGCCAAGTCAGGCGCTAACGCGCGTACGTATCAATCACCGACCGTCTCCGTTAGCAACCTCTTGTTGCTGTCGGCTCATTTGAAACTTTCACAACAGGGGCGGACAAAATGCGCAGAATGTAAATTGGTTTGGGATTAAAGAGATTAAAGCCACTGGAGGCAACAGCTGAATCACGTTTCCAAACTTACAGACAAGTACAGAAAGGAAGAGATGGAAGATAAAGATTTTTCCAAACTCATAAAAATATTTGCAATGCATATTTTGTTTTTCATATGATGCAGGCAATCAACAAAAGTCGATATTAAAACAAATTACTATCTATCAGATACAAATTGATAAATAAATCACTGTTTTTCTTAAATTAGACACACTTCAGAACTATTTCCCCATTTAATCTCAAAAATTGGAAAAAAGTATGTCTTTTTATGTAGCGTTTGGAGTCAAATGTATCTTTTTTTATGAAAAAATTAATGGAAAGCACAAGTGCAAATCAAACTCCCTATTAATGTCCAGGTGCTGACATGTCTTGTGTGAAATGTGTGTGTGTGTGTGTGTGTCAGAGAGCAGCAGTGTGTGGGAGACCGGTGCTCCTTCCTGTAGGCGAGTGGGGGCGGAGCCGAGCGGCGGTCAGGTAAATAACAGATTACACACCACCGCATCTCACAGGACTTTATCCCACTTCTAGCTTCCAGCATCACACTTTCACCGTTCAAGCCCTCCATCTGCAGCAGTTACACCTTTCAGGAAAAACTAAAAGGTTTTTAAACCTCCTGTTTGCTGTATTTCCACGTTTACATCCTCAAGATTATAACCCAGCGACTGCCTGAGACACTTTCACCCACCTACCGCTTCACGTACAGTTACTTCAGAATAAAGCCGTGTTATTGCACCGTGTCAACTCCAGCAAATTTCCTGAATGTGTGTCTAATAAAAGCGCAAACAAACAAAAAAGAGAAAAATTCATTATCGCATGTAGGAGGTATTAAGCACTTGAAAGTGTGGAAGCATCTACAGCGAATGAGGGTGGTGATAGAATAAACCTGGATGAGCGGGGAAAAAATGAAATACACTTCAGGCTCAGAATTCTGAAATTAAAATCCAACAGAACTTTTTACTACATTTTAAATTGCTTCTTTAACCAACATCTGAGTGGGAAAAATTACTGCTATGTCACCTTTTGACATCAGTAATGTCAATATTTACCCCATTTTTGTGTCAAAAATAGATCCATCCATCACAAAACGTTGGATTAAAATTTGATTCTGGTGTCAGAGTTTCCATCTGTGCAATACCAAGTTGTTTTTGAAAGATCACACTTTGGGACTATTCCTCTGTAAAACACAACTAGAAAACTAGTTAAGCTCATGGTGTCAGTATCGGTTAAAAGAAAACAAACCAAAATATGATACTTAAAAATACAACATAGACGTTCTATTATAATCAATCGATATTCTGGATATTAGAGTTGTCCTATAACACTTCCTCTATGCTTTACAAAACATGCCAACTACATGTTTTTCTCAGATAATGAGATTTTACTCTGCCTATTTTGAGCTCCTTTCAGAACCAACTAACAAACCGTGTTAGAATTCCGCTTGGGTTGCTTGGTAACGGGCTGGGCTTGGCTGGCTGGGGTTGCTAGGTAACGGGCTGGGCTTGGCTGACTGGGGTTGCTAGGTAACGGGGGGGGAGTGTAAGGGGGGCGCAGTGCCCATGGAATGCAACTTAACTGTCAGGAGATTTTTAAAACAGTTTGTATTAAAAAAAAGCAGTAACTTATTGCCAGAAAATGGCTGGGTGGGTTTTTTAAGCACTTGGGCTGTTTTCGGAAGCAGATGAGACCAAAACGGAAATACAAAAACGTGCAAAATATAATTTATTTTTGTATATGGTCCCCTTTTTAAGCCTCTCTAAAGAACTCTGGGGAATTTCTTCATCCCATATTTACAGTAATTTAAGCTTGATTATTTTACACATAAATACATAAATAGTCATTTAGAAACAGATTTAGGGATTCACAGAGTAATGGAATAGAAACAAATACATTAATTCAAATACAATATCCTATGTAGCCAATTAATTGAGTAGCTAACTAAACTGAAACAAAACTATAATTAAAAACAACAAATGACACAAAATAATGCACAGTTTGTTGGTCTGTTGCCGTCTCTCCTCTAATCTCGTCTTCTCTGCTTGCTAAACTATCAGAAATCTGTTCACTGCTCCATTTTCACACGCTCCCCTCTGGACTGACTTCTGGTCTGCAGAAGAGCGTGCTTTAAACTAATTCGGTCCCGCCTTGGGAAACACCCAAAATATGCTTTTTGTTTTAAAGCCAAGCTCGGCCAATTATGCAGAGTCTTTTTCCACATCAGAGGAAATCACTCATGTCTCGCAGAGTGCTGGCACCCTGGCAGGTGGAGGGCCGCTCTCGAATCCAAACCCCTGCTATTTATTTATTTATTGCAATGATGACTGAATTAGAGAAATAGTTCAATGTTTAACTTAATTTTACATATTATACATCTTGGCTGGGCAATGTGGCTTGAAAATAAAATCTCAGATTTTTTGATACCAGATCCGATTTCTAATTGTAATAATTTTTTTCCCCGCTTTATTTTCTAAATTTTTAAATTACAAATGGCAGATAAGATTTTCAACAAGTGTTCTACAATGACGTATTAGGGCTATGCTATGACAACTTAGTAATAATGTTAGCAGAAAAAAGACACCATTTTACCAGAAAAATCATCTTAAAATTAGAAAAAAGTTGTTTTAATAAGAGAAAATATTAATTATCAAAATATAACCAGCTCAGTTTGTGTAAACATTGTGTGAACATCACTGGAGCTGAAAAATATATTGAATATATATATATAAAATAAACAAAACAACACAAGCAACAAATAAAACTATTTATGAAGTCTCTGTAAACAAAATTGTCATGAAAAAAGTGCTAGTTGAAACCAAAGCACCAAACTGAAGACTTTTGTCATCCAGTTTCTAGTAGAAAAAGAAAAACAATAAATTATGCAAATGGAAATTATTGAGCTTGTTTTAATTTATCGTGCGATTCATTGATTTATTGCTTATTGCGACAGGTCTGTGTATTGGTGAAAAAAATCCCAAATTTCCCAAAATATTGACTCAATATCAATTAATTGATATAATCAATTAATCACCCAATTATAAATCTAATTCCTGTACTCAAAGCATTCACAGCAAAACCCTAATAATCCCTGGTAATTCTTTGGTCACATAGTAACAGGCGCCCCAACAATACAGTCGCAGTTATTTTTAAGCTCTTGATCTGATGCAAATCCTTCTGGCTCTGAAAGGACGAATGACACATTATGCCTGGCAGCAAAATGTCCTCCACAAATACGGAGCTGGTCTCAGTATTCTCATGAATTTTACAGTGCAATCAGAGGAGAAAGCTCCTAACCAAGAAAAATGTGTCTGAATGTCTCGGTTTATCTCACTGCGCTGTGGGCCATTTCATCAAACAAATGCTGACATCTACTTTGGTTTCCACCCAACAGCAGGAAAGCAGGTGCTGCAAACACCATTGCTCCCACTAAAGTCAGAGGGTTTGTATGGGACTGACCTGCGTCGGCCTGGCTGAAGACGACCATGGTCTGTGCACCCACTGTGTGCATGGTGAAGGGATATTCCCTCGGGGCCTGCAGGGACTCCTCCTTCTCTCCTGCAGCCGTCATGGCAGCCAGCTCCTCATTTAGAGTGAAACACACCTGAGAAAGAAAGAAAAAACAACAACAAACGGCTCAGTCGATACAAAACAACAAGTCATATTATCGTCTGTCTTGTGCTTAATCGGGTCAGAAATGATGCAGTGAACTTTTATTGATTCCTGAGAGGAAGTTGAGTCATGTAAGAGCAAACAGAGAAGGGGCGCAACAAAGCGGTAAGAGGATATCAACTACAGGAAACCGAAGTAATAGAGCTCTTCATGCTGAGCCATGCAAAAGTATTCACACCCTGTGAACTTTACATTAAGTTGCACAACAACCACAAACTTCAACCGGTATTTTATTTGTCCTTAGAAGTCACTTAAAAGGGGACCTATAATTCAAAATACACTTTTTGGACGTTTTTGTGCTTGCATTGGGGTCTCTGCTACTTCGAGAAAGAGCACAAGCGCTTAAAAAAAAAACACCCACCCATTTTTTGGCAATAAATTTATGTGTTTTGGCATCTGGAATCCGAATCATTTCGAAAACTTCTGGATTTTTAAGTAACAATGGACAGGCACAGCCCATCACCTAGAAACTTCAGTAGAGTTCTGCCTGTTACCTAGCACCCCAAGCTCCAATTCCAGAACATTTGGTCAGCTGGTTTTCCTGATGTATGCAATGTACAATGGCTGCTGGAAAACAAAGTTGTTTTGTTGTCGACTTAATATTCAGAAACTACTTGCTGCACTCTTGTTAGTTGTGCATGAGGCTCCCCTTGTTCTTTTCAAAGATTTTGAATGCGTTTGCAGCCATTTTCACATGTAAATGTAAATGGGGGCGTGGCCAAAAGCAGCTTATTTGGATTTAAATTACAGAGGCCCTAAAATATAAAATTATTCTGAGAGAAACTCAGAGAAGGCAGAACTGACCAGTCTGAAATTTCATTATCAAACATCACATTGTTTGTGCAAAACAATGTGTAAACATGTTTTGTAAAGCCTATCCTGTTCAAAGAAACATAACAGGTCACCTTTAAACGGTAAATAGAAACTAAAAGTGAACTTTTTGACATTAGAAAAGTAACTCTCCCCATATTCCAGAACACAACATCCCCGCAATGATGACTGGTGGTGGCAGCATCACAAAGTGGAGACGCCATACTTTATTAGAGACAGGAAACTGGTTAGAGTTGATGAGAAGGTGGCAACTTTGAGAAGTACCAGCAGAAAAACAACTATATTGGCAAAGTTACGATTAAATAATATGTAAAGGCTCAGTCAAAGTCCAGACCTAAGCGCAATGGAGAATCTGTGACTTACTGAGCAAAGAAAACGCGGGGCTACATTCATGTCACCAAACAAATGTTGAAGTTTATGACTTAAATATGACAGGAGAACAAAACCGTGGTTTGATCATGAAATATGTCTCACCTCTGTTTTTCCTTGTTTTCTGTAAAAAAACAACAACAAAGCATCACTGATTTGTGGAGCAAATCATTAATCTGTAGCACATAAAAGCCAAACATCAGATATCATGATTGGTAATCTGCAGGTTTAACAGATAAAGAACTATTTGATACATACTTTTCTATTGATATCTTTCCAACTTCTCCCTTTTCTGTGACTTTCTCCCATTGCTGCGATAAATATTTGGGAACCTGACGGAAGGTGAAAATACACGCTAGTTAATGGTTTTTGCTAGCGTTTATTTCTCAGCTAAAACGCTAAAATGATCATTAAACATTTAAACTTGTGAGCAAAACACGGAGAGACATTTTTGTTGAATCTGTGTGCTTCAGTCTTTGAACAAACATGCATTTTAGTTTACATGAACAAACCTTAACGAGCCACACGCTCTTATTCTGTCGGAGTCCAGATAAATTCACCTCCTTTTTGTCGGACATTGTTGTTTCTGACCGCAAACTGGAAATAGCGCCTCCATCTGTTGAAGAAGCATCAAACTTCCTGACTTTCAAAATAAAACAATGCATGTTTTATTAGAAGAGAGAAGATGGAGAGAGTTTGAAAAAATATAGAAAAGTTTAGTATAATAGATATACTGAAAGAAGAATTTGGGAAGTAAACATATACAAATCATTATTTAAAGAAAACGGAATTGCTTAATACAATTCGATTATATTGTTTTTTCATATGTAGAAATTATACCGTCATCAATTACACTCTATACCAGTAGGTGGCGGTAATATAAATCTTTAGTTTCCTAACAACCGACAAAGAAAAGGAACAGCTTTGCGCATGCGTGACTCATTTCCAACGTGGACACAGAAGAAAACTTTGTTTTTCCTTTGTCTTAAACGCAAATGGAAGGAACACATTTCCACCAAAACATAACCAGAAAAAAAATCAGAAAATTTCTCAAAGATTAAAAAAGAAAAAAAGTATATTTCTGAGCTTGAAAAGTCGAAAGTTAGATTGAAAAAAAAAACCAAACAAACAAAAAAAAAACTAGAGTTTCCAAAAGTAAAAAATTTCAACTTTTCAAAGTGGAAACTCAGAAATTTCCACTTTTTTTGTCTTGAAAATTTCTGATATTAATCTCAAAATTTCTGATTTTTTTGGCAGAAATTTTGGGGAAATGCGAGGGGCTCACGACAGCGTGGGAATTCTGGCTCTTTTTAGAGATCCGGCTGTTTCGGCTCCAAAGCCGCTCTTCAGATTTTTTATTTATTTTTTTATTTTTTTATTAATTCATTATCCAACAGAAAGATGAATGAGATCAGCTCATAGTCAGAAATTACTATATTCAACGGCTCTTCTTCTGGGTCATTGTAAAGTAAAAGGTGCATTTTGAGTTTTAAAATACCATATGAGTCTGTTATTTGGCTTTTGATGTTACATTTACAGATTTACCTGCGGAAAATTGATAGATCAGGAGCTTTTAATGAATAAATCTTCCCATTTTGTCTAAAACTTGTGTTTGTATTGAACCAGCAATCAGGAAACATGCTTCTGTTACAGAGAAGAAATGTTTTCTTCTCTGAAAAACACCAGTAATAAATCTCAGGCTCTGAAAGAAGTGAAGGGATTATTTAAATCCACAAGGGGGCGTCCTGAACTGTCTAACACTGAAGACTGAGGATGAAAGAGAATTAACTATAGTTATTGTTTTAGTATAATGTAGAAAATATGTGATATTAGTTACACACAGAAAATGTACATTTTAACACTATTTGTTGCTTATGATGGTATAAAAGTATAATAAAAATGCTCTTCGCTTGCTTATATTCTGCATTGTTCAATGGACTGAAGACTGCTTTTTTCCCCTCCATGTATGGGAAACACTGTGCTGCCATGAGGCTGTGGCATAATTCAGGATCACAGCTGATAGAAAGTTCTTAGGGTGCAGCCATACTGATCTGTTGTCTTGCATGTTAATACACAATTCGATCACTATGTTGTTTTATGCAACCACTGCACATTATCAGTTCAGCTTTACCGCTATTTTAAGTTGATTTTTTTTCTCCAAAACACATTAAAGAAAATTGAAAAGTGGAGGAAAACTCTGTTTTTATTCTTTTATAAATTGTGTGAAAATCACGTTGCCCCCAATGTTTATCTTCAAAGTTTAACATTGTCAGTGGGTTATTATAGCTGCATTTGACAACAGACTGCCATACAACGTATTAATGCGCAACAAAAGAGCTTGTGGTGATCTGTGTATTTGTAGATGTCTGTGTTTAATTTAATTTGATTAAAAACCTGTTTCCCCTGGTTTTTTTATCTAAATAGATCTAAAAAAAAACCCAGGGGAAACAGGTTTTTTTTTTATCTAAAAACCAGGGGAAACATTCTTTCCTCTGTATTTAGAATATTTTTAAAAGGTAAAATATTCTCATAAATGATTAGTGCAAACAACTGCAATAGCTTTTCATTTTAAACTGATATTCTGATAAAGGAAGTGTATTTTTGTGGTTTTGTCGTGTATATAAATTGTTCCTATGCTAAGCATAACTCCTAAGCTTCGGTCTCGTCACTCAAAGGATGTTATCCAGTGATAATATTTAACATTAACACAGCCTGCTATGACGGTAGCAGTTTAGACAGGTAGCACCAACAGATGGCCATCTATCCGTGCTATGGTAGGAAAATCTGATGAGGTAGCATAGATAGTCAGAACACCTGTTGGCTCTCAGGTTTGTTCTTAAAAGCCAGAAGAAGTCGTTAATGATTGCAAATCTGCTGAAGACCAGGGTCGAGCACCGCACTGATTTCATCGTTTGTCCAGGTTGTGGGTGGCTCTCTTATGCCCACAAGCTTCTTTAATCGCTAACATTTAAATCACCGACTTCAAGCTGTCTGAAGAGAAAAACGTCTGTTGACAATGTAAATGAGCTTATTGTCACCGCTTTAAAGTCGTGGCAAAAGAATTAAAATACTATACCATGTCAATCAAAAAGTCAGGTGAATGAATCTCACAATAGTGTCACAAAACATAAAGGATTGTCTTGTAAAAGCAACCATTTTTTATTTTTATTATTATTGGAATGTTTTGGTGATAGACCAAAATAAAGTACTCGGGGGACACAGGGAAGTAAAATGAAATTAGAATAAATTAAAAGAATACAGCTTTAAGTCTTTTCACCTCCAGAATATTACATTAAATTCAAATCAATTCAAATTTATTTAATCAAAGACGGCACATTAAACAGTGTTGCATGATAAAAACAGATAAACTGTTGTTTTGTACATAAGGTTTCCAGCCACAGGCTAATTTGCAAACACAGGCTGGGATTGGACCTTTATTAAAAGGCAGCAAAATTAAAATGAAAGATTCCTCTCATACGCACACATTTCTGACTATAAGCAAGAAAAACTTTACTGATTATTTTTTCTAAAACAGCTAAAACTCAGCCAAACAACATTTTTAAATCTACCATTCTCAATTGGTCAGTCTGGACTTTGACTGAGCCATTCTTTGGAGCGATTCTGAAAGCTTAGTGTCTGCAGACTGATGATGTTTGCAACAAACCTGGTTCTGCATATGCTGCAGTGAAGGTGACATAAATAAAATAGATTAAAAGAATAAATAAACAAATGTTGACAAACTTCACATCTTTATCATCAAAATAAAACCCTGTTACATATAAATATATAAATATATATACATATATAGCTAAATCATAAGAGAATATCCCTTATTATTTTACTTTTTCTGTAAATGCTTCATCTTCCAGATAACTATTTAGAAAATAAAAAAGGTTTATTGAATATATTTATGGTATATTTGTACATTGCTTCAATTCTTCAGCAATACTGCTCCACAAAGTCACTCCACAGGTTGATACAGAAATGCTTTTCATTCCTAAAATTTATACCTAGTCTTAAATTGTATCTGGCATCTTTTTTCTTTAATATTTTTGAGTAATAGATTAGATTATGTTTTTCTCTGTACATTACCTGTGCTGTTTTGAATTTAACTAAATCCATAAAACTGAAGGTACATGATTTTATAAAATAGTGGTTTTGCGTTTGTGGTCTTGCAAGTTTCTGTAGGATGTTTTGAAAAGTTGTGTTAAACATTATTTACTCTCTTTAACGACACCGGGGGGACAATTTAAAAACAATGACATTTTAAAGGGTAGATAATAATTCAGTAGTGACATTTATTACTGCCTCATCATATCTGTTTCATAACTGAACCAAATGAAATGTAAAAGAGGCCTCAACGAATGTGACTCCGGTGGATCCTGAGCATGTTAATGTGTGAGTAACGATAAAGATCAGGTCGCTGAAGGCATTCGTAATCTTTTTTTTTTTTGCAGAAACGTTGGTAATGTTGTGGTTATTGCTCAGCTCACAGCTGGCTTTCTGATGCTTGAGCCTTTATTAGCATGTAGAAGTGAGATCTAGTCATATGTGGGAGGCATTATGATGCCAGGTGTGAACACATGTGACCAGTCATCCACATGGGCATCGTTATATCGATGTTGAAAAGACTCTTACAAATCAAGAGGTGATTGTTTGCATAAAGTAACAAAGTTTAAAGTAAAAGTTAGAGGATATCAACATGTTAAATCTATTATTTTCTTTAATCATTCTTACCTTTAAATGATGGCTTCATACCTGGACCTTCAGAGACGTATAAAGACAGTTTCAAAGTTGGGCTTTTATCACCTGAACACTAATGTTTCTAGAGCAGGGATGTCCAGTCTTTTCGTTTCATGGGTCATACATGTTGAAACTACTCTGTGGGCCATAACATTGTTAGTATTTTCCTTTAGCTGCAAAAAAAACTATTTAATAAAATTTATTTTTTACCTGCTAAATATGATAAAGGATAAACTCAGCTCAATATTTTAATGAAATAACCAAAGCAATCAGATTCCTGCAGACATTTATTGTAGAGTTTATACTGAAAACAGGTCTTGCAGGTTTGCCAAATTTAAAATAAAACGACAACAAACCATATCTTACATTTTCATCTTTTCCTAGATTTGTTTTGTGTCTTTTCAGCAACAAGAACAGGATTTTGTTTATTAAATGGTCATGCCCAAGTCTGAATTTTAGTAAAAGTGTTTTTGGTACTTATTATTTATAAATTACATTAAATTTATAATGTAAGGGGCAAAAACCTTGCCCCTTATATTTTCCATTTTAAAATTTTAAAGTGAAAACTTTAAATTTAGACTATTCTTGAACAGTAATCAACGGCCACCCAAAGTTGTTCTGATGGCTGCAAATGGCCCCCGGGCCGTACTTTGGACAACCCTGATCTCAAGAAACTCCTCTATGCATTTGTCTTTAGTCGCATTGATTACTGATACAGTAAAAAGATCAATCACACAGCTGGACGCTGAATCCATAACGCCTTGTTGATTCAGTCAGAGGCTTCTTCAAACTCGCTGTTATACAGACTGCTAGTGGAGATCTTTCCTGCCAACAGCGATCACTATTTATAATAACTCTTTGAAGAATTTGAATGAATATGAGTTAAAACAACATTTAATTTCCCTTTGAGGTCAATAAAGTATCTTTAAATTAGAATTTGGTACCTGTGTCTGTTACCTGCAGTGATGAAGAATTTATTATTTTGACTATTTTATTTTATTCATTTTTTTTTCCCATTCAGTGGAGCACCATCTACTTTAAAGGTTTTGCTAAAAATAAAAGATCCGACTTTCTTTGTTTTTAGAAGGAAAACATAACAGAACGTTTCTAACAAATATCTGCAGCACAGTCAATAAGAAAATAAATGTTTGTGAAGGTCATTTAAACATGGCTCCAGAAACAGAAATCTGTAATTATTTTTATTTGTATGGAGCATTCTTTGAAAGACAGCTCTGTTGGCAGACCAGAGTCGCTTGTCTTTTTTAAATTCTCGGCATTGTAAAAACTAGATGAAGCAAAAACAAAGAAAAACTCTCCTTTTGTATTTCTCAATGTAGACAAGGCAGCATTCTCACTGCAGCAGCTCATTTGTGTATACTGCCATCTTGTGGACAAATGTGAAACTGCTTAGATTGAATGAATGAATGAATGAATGAATAAGAGTGAAATAACATTACTAAAACTTCACATTCAGGGATTTAAATGTGTATATGTTTTACAAATGGCAGATAACAGGAATCAGGGAGTGTAAAGATAGCAGCATTTATATGTTTATACCCCAAAGTTGTTTTTTTTTTTTTTATCTATTTGAATTCATTCTAAGCCATGTGTCACAAGATGCCCAATTTTTTGTCTGATGAAAGAAAGGCTGAAAAAATAAGCAGAAAACTCCCTCCAAAATCAGTTGACTCATTGTTAGCTTCCCCTACAAATCTTTGATGTGTTTTCAGTTGACACTGAAGTAGACTAGGTATGTCCAAAACTGCCTTTTTGGATTGCAAAAATTAGACTACAGTGTTAAAGGGGAAGTTTTATGGTTCTAAAAGGTTTGGTGTCTTAACTTCCCGAATGTTAAGACACCAAACCTTTTCGTTAAGTCGTGATCAATGTGCACTGCACCGGTACCCCGTTACCTAGCAACGCCAGCCAAGCCCAGCCCCGTTACCTAGCAACCCAAGGCGAACTGCAGCACATTTGGTCAGCTCGTTTTACTGCTGGAAAAGACAAGTCTTTTGTTGTTGGCTTACCTTCCAACAACCACTTGCCTTATTTTTGTTGGTTGTGTAGAAGGCTCTACTTCTGCTTTTCAAAGATGTACAGAAAAAGGGCAGAGGGGCTGTCAGTTACCGGTTGCTATGGTAACCACCAACTGTCAAGAGCATCAGAACTTATAAACCAATAAATGTCAAGACAACAAAACGTTTTGACTACACAAAGTGAACCTGGAGAATAAATAACCACATTTGGACAAACTTCACATCTATAATATTGTTTAAATAAAACCTTGTTACAATGAAAAAATAACTGGAAGTTTTTTATAAAGCTGAAAACAACAAAAGAAGATAGTCTGCAAGTCTCAACAGGTTATCAACATGAATGAATCTGATTAAAAAGATCCAGACAGCTGTTTATTCTCAGCTAATGCATTAGCTGTGATGGATACTGAATAGAGTGCTAGGAGCTGTGAGCTGCAAATCCTCAGCGCAGTAACTTCCTGTTTTCATTCTGGGTCTGTCAACACGGTGACCTGAGACGTCTCTGCAGCACAGAGACTCATTCATGTTGCTGCGGACAGCTGGTCAACCATCAGCACATCCACATCAACCTTTCTGCTGGAAGGTCGCAACGTCCAGAAACAGTTTCTAAGGTTTCCCAGCGTGCTTCTTACAGTTTTATCAGCATCAGAAAGACTGACACAATGAAGCTAAAGTCCACCTTCACCTGGCTGAGTGTTTCAGTAGCTGCTGCCAGTCGCTTGGTGGTCTCAGAAATCCCTTTTCAACAGGGATAAAATGAGCCTGGCAAAAGATTTATCCCTGGTTTTAGCTTTCTCCATCAAGGTCATTCCAACTTAGAAAGTGTTTTAGCCACAAAACACTTTCCCTGTTTGATTATATTTATATATAAAAAAAATATGTATATTTGAACAAGAAGAGGCTCATCTTATATTTCTCCTTCAAATGCTGATGAGGATCTAAAAAGGGCTTCAGCATGAAAGCAGCAGCAGAAAGAAAATAACTGATTTTATTTCTAAAAGTTTTTGAAGCTGAATGGAAAGCCGTTGTCATGGCAACCCCTTCTTGGCAGCCTTAACGACCTGAGAAGGGAAGCAAAAAAAACAAAAAACAAAAACAAAAAAAGAGTTATAAGGAAAAATAAAAAGGATTAAAAGGATGTTTTCAGTTAACCCTAACTTAAAATAAGACACAACTGCTGCAAAAATCCTTTTTTCTGGACCAGCACTAGACCTGAATGTTTATGTAATGATGGAAAAAAACATCCAAAACAAGTCAAGTTGGTGTTTTATTTGGTTTTTTTTTCTTTTTGCTGATTTTTATCAGTATTTTGGAGTTTAAATTATAGAAGTTCACCAGTCAAAATACATTATTTTCTTTATATAGAAACTTTCAAAAGTGATTTCCAACTAATCAGAATCAAAATCACTTTGATTCTCATTAGAATCAGAATCAGTCATTACATCAAAGTTTCTTTGATGTAATGGTGAAAAAAATAAATAAATTATGAATGTGAAAAAAGAAATATATGTATAAACAAGGTTTCACCCAAGCCGGGTGGGGGCACAAGTAAAGCCTGGTGGCCCACCAGACTTATAATACGTAGGAGGAAATCCTGTATAAATGTGCAGACAGACTGGCCGGTGTCTTTATGCCAGTCATTTAACTATTGTTCATCAATCTTCTTTATTATTTATTTCAAAAGATTATTCTACACAAAATAAGGAGTTATGATTCAGGCTTTACCTTTTTTAATTTGTATTAACCTGAACTTACAGGCAATCTTGTAATTCATCAATCCAATGTCAGTGCAAAACATCAACAAGATCAAGAGAACTTAAAAAAGGCAGTAGCTATTAAAAATCTTCCACCTTCTGCAAGCTTGGATCGATTATGTGTCCACTGTCGCCTCATGCTTGCTTAGATGGGAGGATTGCTGCAAAATCAGTGAATCCTTGTAACTGGCTGAGTTTTTGAAGAAACATATACTGAATCCTGCCTGTGTTCAGTTTAAAATCTGCATGAAAAATTTAAGAATATTTTTATTATAATGCTGCTTCAATTAAATATTAATATTGGACTTTTGACTGATATTTTGCAAATAACACTGATCAGCCTGTTGAGGGTGCCATAATCAAAGTTCTTTCTTGTTGGCTTTAATATCAGAAAATGCAATTATTTATGATTATTTATTTGTGGGATGCCTTACATTGGGGATTTATTTTATGCATCTGATGTGTGTTTATTAAGAACTGCAGTATTCCACACATACAAATCATTTGAAGTTATAGAAAAGTGAAAATTAGTCTTAAAAAATCCAGCTAGTTGCTTGCAAAAATGAAGTTGCTGTGACTTTGTTAGTCACAAATTGTCTTGAAAGTAACATCAATTCACTTTACTTAAATTTAAAAAGCAAATAGTAGGCAAGAAGATTTAATTTCTTAAATTAGGTCCTTAAAGAATGGTTTCATGTAACGTTTTATATTATATTCATGGCAACATGTTGATCAAAGTGTTTGAAAATCATCTCCATAAACTTGTCTCTGGGTCGGTGCCATCTCAGATTCTCTCCTTCATTATTAAGTGCAGTATTTCCACAGGCGCCTCTCAGGTTTCCCTTTCACTCATCGCTCAGGTGTGCACATCTAAGGTTACTTCTTTGTTTAATTCATTGCGCTCACTGTATGCTTCTTTATCCGTGCAGTTTCTGTAATGACTGCACTGAAACGTGCAAGCCTTTAATCCAGATTTTTATTAGCCCATATCTTCATATAAAGTCTCTCCCTGCGGAGCGGTTTACGTTTTAACTCCATACGTTGTACAATAAGTAGTAAAATCTGTTCTACTGAATATATAGGAAACTAATAAGTGACTAATATCCAAGTTCCCACATGACTTATGCATGAAAAATAAAGAAAAGTTAGATTTATGAGTCTGCAGATGAAACAAGTCTTCATGCCTTTACCCACATTAATGGTAAAGGGAAAAGAACAACAAACATTGATAGGTTGTGCAGCAGACTGCATGTTGTGGCGCATACATGTCTCCAGGTGATATTTTGCCTGCAGATTAAAACAGGTGTACAACTTTAGTAAAACTGGAGCAGGTCAGTACAAGTTTTTCAAAAAGCTTTAACAGACAGAGCTTTTTAACAAAGCCCACATTTTAATCAAATAACAAACAACAGAAATGACCATGGTAAAAAAAAAAAAATAGAACTGTAAAAATGTACTTTCTTCTTTTTGTCACACTTGAATGTGTTTTATCATCAAGCTATTTTTTTTAATCAGAAGACAAACATAACTCCAGTAAATACAAAATGTAGTTTTCAAATCATAAATGAATTGATTAGGAAGAAAAAACCCACCAACAGTCCAATCCAAACCTCTTCTCTTATTAATTTGCTGATTGAGCACATCTTCTACTTGTTTGCTTTCACTAGCAGCATCCAGGACTTATTACTGACACACCTGTAAAATAAAAAAAATAACCAAAATTTACTGTAAAATCACAAAATATTGCCAAGTAGTTTTGGTCTTGTTTCTAGTGCAAATATCTCTGTACACGTGAAATAAGACAAAACTAACTTACAAGTAACTTTTCAGCAAGACGTAGAGGTTTGTTTTCAGTAAATACAAAGGTATTAGATTAAAGAATACGGCTCAAAAGTAAAAGCTACAGCTCAACAGATCTAAATCCTGTTGAGAAAACGTGATAAGACTTGATAAATATTGTTTACAGACAATCAGAGTTGCAAATTCAGCTCTAAGTGTTGTGAAATGCGGCATTAGATTTTGATGTAGAACAGATGAAAACAAATGTGCACCACATTTTGGTAAAAGAAAAGTATTGTTTTCTTTCAGCTTCAGAATTATGCCTCACTTTGGATTTGTGTGTAACAGGAAATCCTGTTAAAATACTCCAAAGCTGTAGCTGTGTAGTGATAAAATTACTAAAAAGTTGAAAGGGGGGTGAATACTTGAACAGGACACAAACTAAAACCACGTCAAACAACAAATCTCCCAAATAAAAACTGGACCTGGATATCCAGTGATGATCAGAAAACACCAGAACACAGATGTTACCATGCTTGAACACTGAAGTTCATTGACCTTTAGTGTCCAACAAAAGTGGACATTTCTCCCAGCCGGGGGGAGACAGAGGCCCCAAACGCTACCTGTGTGTAGAATAATCCTTCAGTGTGGTCAACACTTGTGTCTGCAGAGAGATCCAGCAACACTCTGTCTACCTTTGTGTGACCAGCACTGTTGTGGTGATGTTTTGCTCAGCCTGCCACAAATGTTTATTTTTAGTCCATTGTATCCATTGACATCCCAGCTAGCAACCTCAGACAAATATAATGTGGGTAAAGCTTTCCAAAAACCAGTATTCATATTTATGTATGAATAAGAACCTTATTTGGATTTATTTGACAAATTAAAAAAAATTAATGCACTTAATTCAATAGAAAATCAAATACAGGTGTTTATGGTTGGAAAGACAAAGGAAGGGATATTAACTTGATTATTTGTTATACATCAAAGATGCAGTCACAGATGGTGGCAAAAAGTAATTTAAACTTGATAGGTGGAGAGATTGGTTATCATCTTGGTGGTCTTAATATACAAATTTCTTGTGCAAATGCAGCTGAAACCAGATATTTTAGACACTACAAAAGTATAATCCAGATTAAAAAATTTTCTGGTTAAGGTGAATTAGGATAATCTGATTTGTTTTGATGTTCCACATTGTCACTCCAGGAAGTGGTGTGTGTCATAAATTTCCTATCACAATCATGCAAAGCAGTGACATCATTATCTTAGCTTTCACAAATTGTTAAAGACTTTGTTGAAAAAAGCAATAAAGAATATCTGAACTGTTATTTAGTAGCTGAATGGTGGTATTTAGAAATAATAATACTTTTATCAATCATAAGTCTATCTTCGTACGTTTTCAAAAAGAAAAAAAATGGCTTTGCGTATTGGAATTTTTTAAATAGCTTCGGTTTTATTCGGCTCTTTCCGTGATCTTAGCTCGGCCCTTTCCGTCATTTCTCGTGCCGTTCCGTTTATGTTGATTTCGAGCTCGGCCCTTTCCGTCATTTCTCGTGCCGTTCCGTTTATGTTGATTTCGAGCTCGGCTCTTTCCGTCGCCTCTCGTCCTGCTTCGTCGGTGTTGATGTTGAGCTCGCCGCCTCACCCAGACTGCTTTATGTCTGGCAGCAGGGACCATGCGCGGTCGCCATATTATGGAGCACCCCTCCTCTCCAGTCCCGTCACAGCAGCCAAGCAGGAGACGCTACCGCTGGGGGAAGAGCACCGGTGATACAGCAAAACTAAAACGAGGAATCGCTGGCATGGATGTAACCTTTGCACTCCGCCGTTAAGTGATCCCATCGCTTTCAAGTCGTTGTACTCCGGCTGAAAAGGTTGATTTGCTCAATTTCCGAGTTAATTCAACAGTTAAGATTCGCTCACTGTAGACTGCTAACCGGTGATGGAGACTGGCAGCTAGCTCCAGCTAGTAGTTAATATAACAATAACTCACTCAGCAGCTGCTTTGCTTTGAGTTCTTGTATTCATCGAAAGACAACATTTAGTTACAAAAAATACCGGAGATGTACGCTTGTGTGTAACAAAGACGCAGTCTGATAATCAACCGGCGAAGTACGACTGGCATCAGCTGACGTTAGCTCGCTAGCTGCTGAGCAAGCGGCCACTAGCTTCAGTTGGCTCGCTAACTGACTCCGGGGGGGGAATTGCCCGAGAGGTGGTTAAAATCGCCTGGATCACAAGAACACATTTATATTTGTTCTGTTATTTTTCAGCTGGCTTGTCTGTTAACCGTAGTGTCGGCAAAACGGCGCCGTTAACGAGCTGCAACCTTATTACCTACTGTCAGAGACCAACTACCGCCCGGATTCAGTCGGAATGCATCATCCGGACCCCGCAGGAGACTCTGGCAGCGTCAGAAAGATGCCGCATCCGGCTGTCTTCCACCGGAGGGGCAGCAACACGAGCAGCGGGAGCGGCTCCACGCTGTCAACGACAGCCAACCCGGTGGTGGTCAACAACAGCCACGTTTCAGGCGATGACTACCAGCCCTCCCTGTTGATTCAACCCCCCGCCGCGTCGTCCTCCCCGGGACCCCATCACCCTCCTCCTCCGCACAGCCTGAACCTCCAGCCCCAACCCGCGCAGCCTACTGGAGCTCAGATTAAAAAGAAAAGTGGTTTTCAGATCACAAGTGTGACTCCAGCGCAGATATCAGTTAGTACCAACAACAGTATCGCAGAGGACACGGAGAGTTATGATGACTTGGATGAGTCACATACGGAGGATCTGTCCTCTTCTGAAATTTTGGATGTATCCCTCTCAAGAGCTAACGATGTAGTTGGAGCGGAGAGGAGCTCTTCAGAGGAGACCCTAAATAACTTCCACGAGGCGGAGACCCCTGGAGCCGTCTCCCCCAACCAGCCTTCTCATCCCCATACCTTGACCCAGGCGCAACACCGTGGCGGGGCCATCGTAAACGGGACTATGCATCACCAACACCCTCATCATCTTAACCATGCTCAGAGCTACCCTCTGACCGGAGCTTTACCTTCTCTCACCCAGAAAATGCCTTCAAACGTGGGTGGCACTCAAGAGAATGTTTCCCACGCCACCGCCGCCGCTCCAAGTATCGTCCCCCAGCCTGCGGGGATTGTGGCCCCAGGATCTGTCCCTGGAATGCACAGCTCTGCGACAGGCACCACAGTTAGTGTTGTTAATCCCCCAGCCAGCAGTGTTAGTAATGTGAATATGTTGAGCTCCGCCAACGTGCCTGTCAGAGGGGGAATCAACATGAGCGCTAGCAGCGGCGGCGCTGGTGGTAGCTTTCCTCCCAATGTTATTAGCAGCACTGGAGGAACCAGTGTTGCAGCTGGAGGTAGCCATATGTCTGCTGCTAACGTCAACATCAACTCGATGACTACTACTACTGCTGCTGCTGCTGCTGCTGTCAGTGCCTCTGGAGGCGTGGGAGTCCCCAGCGGGATCCAGGGAAGAGTTGGATCAGCTGCGAGCGCTCCCGCAGCGGCTGTGCCTTCAGCTGTTCCTGCTCCAGCACCGGCAGTGACAGCCGCCACCTCTCGCTTCAGGGTGGTGAAGCTGGACTCCAGCTCCGAGCCGTTCAAGAAGGGCAGATGGACTTGCACCGAATTCTACGACAAAGACGCGCCCACCCCTGCGCCATCAGCGTCCGAAGCTGCGTCTCTGACCTCCCGTCAGTTCGTAATGGAGAACTTTCTCTCAGAAAGGGAAAGCACAAGCAGCAGCTCTGTGAGCAGCACCATGAGTATGCTGAGTCATTACATTGAGAACCTGGGCAGTGGAGAGGCTGGGGGTTCCCCCGTACCCCAGCATGCCCAGGATTACGCCTCCCCTCCTCAGGGCTATCAAGGAATCATGGGAGTACCTCACTCCCAAGCTCACATGCACACCCAGGATATCAACCATCCTCATGTGAAGACGACTGCAGCCCCCTCAGCTCCCACAAACCTCCATCAGCCAGTTCAACAGACCGCCATCGGTGCTGTCCCGCCGCAGCAGCTCACCTACGCCCAGGCGGTCGCTAATCAACCACCAAGCTCCTCGCAGGGTTTGGTTGGTATCCAGCAACAAAAGATGGGCTACGCTAACCTTCCTCAGCAATCAGCCGCATCTCCGGCATCAGCTAGACCTCCTGGGTACAACCAATCACAGCAAGGTGTACCCCAAGCTGCCCCCTCTCAACCTCTCTCCAACCAATCTGGCTCGGTGCTGACTGCTCAAGCTAACGGAGCGACTCAGATGATGGGGGCGCCTCAGCAATCACAGGGGCTCCTTCACAAGCCGGCCCCCGTCTCTAGTATGCCGCCCCATGTTGGGGTAGCCGGCCTCGGACAGCAGCCATCAAGCCACGTCGACATTCAGCAGCAGAAACCGCAATCCCTTCTGACTCAAATTCAGAATCCGGGCTCAAGCACCCAACTTCCTCCCTTGGCGTCAGCCTCCACCGCTCCGCCTCCCAGCGCTCACAGCGACCTCCAACCTCAAGCCCATAATGCCGCCAACGTCGGCCGAATGTCCCCCCATCCATCACAGGACCCCAGCAGTGCCCAGGCCCTGGTTCACGCCGCCCAGGCCAGCGCCCTGTACGCCAGCTTGCCCAGCTTCACCACCACGCAGCTGCAGGACGCGCAGAGGCTGCTGCTCCAGCATCAGTCCTTACTGAAGCTGTCTGGCGGCGAGGCGGGATCCAACACCGGCCTGGGTCAGGAAACTGAGGGCAACGCCAACACCGCCAGTGCCTTAACCGCACCAGCCGGTCTCAAGACGGTAGACGGAGAGGATGATGGGTAAGAGACACGTACTTACTTTAATATTTGTATTCCCTTGTTTTTTGAAGAGTCATGTGTATACAGCCATGTGTATACATACATATATGAATGCTACACAAGCAGCCAACTGTATTGGTTGTTGCTGTGGGGAAAGATAATCTGACAACGCTCAAGCTGCTACACTCTCTCTGTTCGAAGAGCGCTGCAAAAACACAAAATCTTAAATAATTTTCATCAAGTTTCTAGTGCAAATATCTTAGCACACTTTAAATAAGACAAAACTAACTCACAATTAACTTTTCTGCAAGATATGGAAGCTTGTTTTAAGTCAATATTTCCTTAATATTTATTTAAAAAAAATACTTGTTCCACTACAGATTATTTCACTTATAGCCAATTTTTTTTCTCATGTTATAGGTTTACTTATCTGCCAGTAAAAGTTGTACTTTTTCATCAATAATAAGGAATTATTGACCTAAAACGAGCTCCTGTATCTTGATGAAAACTTGCATGTAAGTTGGTTTAGTTTCATTTCAACTGCACTAGGATACTTGCACTAGAAACTAAACCAAAAATACTGAGCAATACTTTGTGTTTTTACCTCTTGTTAACAAACACCTGCAGTGATTCAACTTTTTTTTTTTTTTTTTTTTTTTTTTTAAATCCCAACTTTTTTGCCTTACAGGGCAAAATTTATGCTTGGGTGTGCAGTTTGCCTTCAGCTCATTGTTTAAAAAAGTAGGAATGGAGGAAGCAGTCGTGTGATGACAGATTCGTGACTGACTGCCTGCTGGATGCACATCTGATTAGATAATAGCCGTGTTTTGTTACTGGAACTTTCACTTTCTAAAGTAAAGTTGGTGTGGAATGTGCCACCTTCGGATTTGAAGAAGTAATTTCTGAGGTCAAGCAGGAATTTTAATCGCCCTGCAGCTTGTGGAAATGCCTCATTTCTAACAATGCTAACCCACTTTTTCTTGTAAACATTAGTTCTCCTTTAAATGTGTTCAGATATTAAACACTCTTTTCTCCTGTAGTAGTGTTGGGTGATGTTAACTTATAATTCTATCACAATATTTTGTGGTGTTAATTTGATAACTAAAAACATTCATAAACCTATTTGTTACTAATTTTTTAGGTTATTGTTTAACTGCATGTCACAGCATTCATACCATCACAAACACAAACATTGTTCTTGAACAGTATTCTCATTTACCTCAGGACAACACTTAATGTGATTTATTTTACCTTAATTGAATCATATTTTAAAATGTACTGATATTTATTGATGCTCTCATTGTGCAAACGGTGGAGAAAATAACATTTCTGATCAAACCATCAGCTGATCCATGAGAAAATATTAAACTGCTCTCTAAGAGCTTTGCAGGAGGTCGCAGTGATGTCTGGATTATTTTTGTCTTATGCAGGATTGCAACAATCTGACTGATGATTTATGGTTTTCTTTGAGGTCCGTCCTGCCAACTCTGATTGTAACCGATTGCGGATTTTAAATTAAATTTAAAAGTTAATAAAACGGAAGTAGAACAAAATGTGCTGCTGCTTCTTTGATATAGAGCTAGTTTACTTTTTTAATCTTACTGAAAATAAGCATATTTTCTTTATCTCAAAAAAAAAATACGATTCTTAAATGTACATCAGAAGAGATGCTGCTAGTTTATGTGTTTGTAGGTTGAAAATTGTATGTTTTTTTATGTGTGTGTGATTTTGATGCATTTAACGATCAGGGGGAAAATATTAGCTTTTAATGTTCTGACTGATCACTATGCAGATGCAAAGAAGCAAAACTTATATGATGTTATATAAAACAATTAATCATGATAAATTGATTACTTAAATCAACTAATTTTGTATGTATTAGTTAACTGGAATATATAGTTATTAAGACATAACTGTACAAAAAATTAAATCAGTTTTAGCTTCTCCTGGTTCAGATTTTGAAAAAAAAAAAGAAGATAAATCTCATTTATTACCTTTTGCTGTGCAATTATTAATCTGTTAATCAAAAAAACAAAAAAAACAATCAACCCTACATTGTATTGATAAGTAAAGCAGCTTTTCACATGTTTAAGTTGCAGATGCATCCTTTACTACAAATGTTCAAGCGCTCACTAAAGGATTGTTGGGCAATAAAATGTTTATTTTTCTCTTTAAAAATGAATTATTTGTTAATTTGCATCTTCTATTGACTCTAATGCTAAGCTAAATGAAAAATTTTCAGAATCTTCTTTGTTTTTTCTCTCTCTGATTAATCAATTATTAAAATAATCACTAGTTGTCGGCCGCCACATTGCTGATTTCTGGTGAGTGTTAGATCGGTTTCTGTTCTGGATCGTAGTGGATCGGGTTCAAGCTGCTTCCTTACAGCCGTGTTGAAACTGTTTCCATGTTAGCTGTAGCTGCAGTAGCAGTCTCCAGTGTTTCCTTGAATCCAAACAGTAACTTGTGGGGCTGTATTTCACAGAACCTTTTGAAGCGTTCACATCTAAAGCGTCTTTCAAATTGGGCGTGCGTGGAATGTAGCTGACTTTTGGTGACTCCCTTCAGAAGGTTTTGCTTATTAAACGTAGCAGCAGAGTGAGTGTTGTTTCACTTTCATCTCTGCTTCCCATTCTCTGTCCACGCTGCAATATATTTAAAAGTTTTAGCTTTAAAATCTTCTGAAATGTTTTTTTTTTAGCGCCTTCTCAATGATGAAAACATTGTAGCATCCTGGGACATTTTTCCCCACTTGCGTATTGCAGAGAAACCTGTTTCTCTCCTTGTTCTCTAATAAATCTCCCAGCTTGCCCTGGATGTTTGCCACATCAGCGGTTGTGCAGATCCCGTGGTCTTCTGTGTGGCTTCTGTCAACATATTTTCTGGCTTTCATGTGTAGGATGTCTCTGCTCTCATTAATCACCCCCCTCTAAGGGAGCGCTACCAAACAACAGGGGCTCTTTAGGGTGTCATTTCATGTGTTGGACTCTGTTTTTCAGCCAGGGTTTGTATGAGGAAAGGTGTCAGCTGTGCATGGGCTCCATAGGTGCTGACGAGACATTACTGGGATGAGTTTGACCAGGATGGCAGTCGGTGTTGGCCGCGGCCGATCGACTCCTGGGGTTCGTTGGCTAGCAAAGGAGATTTGGATTGGAAGGAATAATACTTAATATCTTTGGGGAAAACAAAACTTATTGTTTTCCCCCAGACAAACAATTTTATTAGTTATATTAATTGATTTGTATTTTACCACTTTGTGACTTTATAATACCATTTCATCATTATCAGTTGTCTAATTCAGTGTTTTTCAACCTTTTTTAAGCCAAGGTACACTGTTTTAATTGAAAAAATCACGAGACACACCACCAACCAAAAATGTAAACAAAGATACTCTGTAGGGCCACAACACTGGTCTTAAATTTAAAGAAGTTGTAGAAAACTTCAAAGTGTTTTACAAACTATTTCGCAAGCATTCTTATAGCCGGAATACAGAAAATCATTATTATTCTGAAAGAATTAATAATATTTGGGAAACATTTCACTATTACAATATGAAGAGTTGCATGTACAAAATGTCAATATCTGTATATTTTACCCATCTAGTGTGAAACCTGTGCATATTTGGATGAAAACAGCTGATTTCCTGGCAGAAATTGAAGAAAGACAAATCTCTTCCTCAACAGCTCTCAGTCTCTCTGGTTTCAGTTTTTATAGTAACCAGGCTTGAGAAGCTCACTTCACACAGACATGTGGGAAATGGACCCATGTTCTTTCCAACTACTGCTGAGCTTCACTGTCTTTTCCATCACTGTCATCAGTCTTGCTAGATACCTAAATTGGATAATTTCCACGGCACACCTGCCGATCACTCACGGCACACTAGTGTGCCGCGGAACAGTGGTTGAAAAACACTGGTCTAATTGCTGTGCAGCCCTTTATTGCTGTAAAATACAACTAACATAATGCACTGTAAAAAATACACTGTGCTTGCGTCTCTTTTTAATCTGCTCTTGGCTTGCTGTCTTTTTAAAATAATTTTTATCTAAATATTTTTAATATTCCATTCTGAACCATTGCTGTATAGTTTGTTGTTTCTGAAAAAACAGTCCTAAGAATGGGTTTAAATTAGCGGCACATGCACATTAGCAATTGCTTTTAGCAAGCATAGATGTTAAGCTATTGACAAGCTAAGTTAGGGCAGATAATTGGGAGGCACAATGCACCTTAAAAAATCTTAACTTCATGTAACCACAATTATTTAGAAAATATGTAAGTTAGCCAAGTTAAATACATTAATCACAGATTAATGTATTTAACTTCCTGCCAGGACTATTTGATCTCTTATAGTCTGTGTAGTTTGTTTTTCTCCTTTCTGTCGAACAAAGTTTGAATTGTATGCAAATGTCTTCATTATGTTCTGTGACTCAAGGTGATTGATGCTACCGCTACTAACTAGCTGCTAATATGCACTTGCTAACTAGCTAGCTAAGTGTAAGTAATCTCCAGTTGACAGTGCGACACTCGTCTTTGCCACTGGTTCACTTCTGTTGCCAAACTGTATAATGCTATGTGCATTGTGTGCAAAAAAGTTTGGCACTGTTGTATAAAGTGTGGTGTAAGCGATGCAGGTCTTAAGTTTCGTTCATATTGGTCTTAAAAAGTCTTACATTTGAGTTCGTAAAACCTGCAGAAAACCTAATATTCTGGTGAGAAAATTACCAAACAACAAGTATCAAGGAAATAATTTAAAATTCCTGTCTTCTTAATACAACCCTTTCAAACTTCTGTATTTCAAACAAAACTAATAAAATTTACCTGGATGTTAATGAAAAGCGTCTTCCATTCAGCGGTGAAGCAACTAAAGTAATTTTGAGAAAAACGAGAAAAAATAAGCAAGAACAAAAAGCTCTAATGGTAATTAGATTGACACACATGAACTCTGATGTTTCTAAAAGCCGGCTGTGATGATCATTGGAGGAAGTGGTGGAGGAAGTGGTGATCCTGACTAAAAACAAATCTTTAAGCGGAAACAAAGGTCTTAAGACCAGGCTTTGAGTCGTGTGAAATTCACACAGTATGTTTACCTTGCAGCCTGCCACAGTGTTGCAGTATTTGCACATTTGTTTTATTAAAAACGGAAAACGATTATCCCTACTTTTGATAAATTATTAGATTACTGAAAAAAAAAGATTACCTACAAAGTTATGGTTTTGGTTTTAAAACCATAATTTAAGGAAACATGTTGCAGTAATTTTTCCATTACCTAGAACATTATACCATCTTGCTATTTTGCTCTTAATACAAGTCTTCCAAGCTCATATAAGCTTGATAATTAGCTAAGCTGTACAGCCAAATCTGTATTTCTGATAAGAGGAAAGCGTTGAAACTTTTTTTCAGGCACCTAACCAGCAGTGCACAGCAGTAGGTGGAAGAAAGGCAGTTCCACATTAGCTTATGCAGTGTACAAGGCTAGCTGGATAAACTGGATAAAATGGTCTCAAAACAACAATATTATGGTTTATCGTAATAAGTTCTCATTCCGCAAAATGTGTTATGGTGACAGGCCTATGCTCATCAGTTTTTAGCATTGCTATAACATATTGCATTTCCTTGTGAAGTTGCAAAGGCAGTTATAGACACACAGTGATCTAAAGTTAGCTTGACGAACTGTGGTTTTACAGTAACAGGTTAAAAAAAATTTAAATTCAAAACAAATGTCAAGGTGTATAGTTTTCCTATCTAACAAATATTAGCTTTACAAAGTGCCTGCGCTGCTTGAAAATGGTGCTAAAAAGTTGGATGCAAATCCCATCATTATTAATTACCATAAACTTGCAATAAAAGTGTTTGAGTGCAAATAAAGCACCTTTTGGCAAAGCCACAGCTGAGCACAAGGATTTTTTTTCCTCTTTTGAAATGAATGAGCAGGCTGCGTGTTCTTTTGTAAATGCAGATCCATTGTTGGGGTGAGCAGTGTGTGGAGTGTGTGTGTGTGCACTCAGATGCATGGGGGCTTAGGGGAATGAAACCTGGCTGGCAGTGCGATGACTATCTCTGCCGCTGGCTGTAATCTTTCCCCACTGGCGCTGCAGGGAGTTTCTGTGACCTGGGTCTGTTGCTCATTGTGTGGAGATCAGCGAGATCCCCAAAATTCACAACACGCAGCGGAAGTGACCTAACCCGACCCGACCCAACTTAGTCAGGTCTGCTGAGGACACAACCAGCCAGGGCAGGACGGAACCAGTCTGAACATAGCCGATAAGCACCCCAGATGTAAAAAATTAACTGAAATAATGATAATAAAACCCTTGAAGGAGGGAAACTTGGTGTATTTCCTTCATTACTGCCCTCCTGGTAGTTAACTTTTAGTAATGCCTCAAATATTTCTACCTTAGCTGCTAATGGTATCCAGATGCTGAAAACTTTTTCTCTACAGGCATCATGGGATAAAATAAATCCTTCAAATGTTGGTCACTGCTGGTTTTGTCTGATTTTGTGGTGACTGGCATGGATGTAATATAGTATTTCTCAAACGTTGTCAGGATGAGGACCATTTAATAAACACCCACAGATCACCGAACTTTAAATTGGCCCTGTTATAAATCCTTGAAGTTCAACCTGAAATGAAAATATTAGTCTCTGACCTCACTTATTGTCGTCTTTATTCATTATAATGAGAAGGTTGGTGCTGTTTTGTAAATGTAACTGGCCACAACAAAACTATGAACAAGTCTAATTAGGGCATTTTGAGTTATTTACAGCTTTTGAAAGTTTGGATTCTAAGATTTCCAATGACAGAAATTGAAAAAGAAATTGGTCTGACAGGCCTACTGGAAGTTGTCCTCTTTAAAATAAAAGCATCAAACCTAAAACCAGAAGTTCGTCCTGTATAAAACTAAGTAAAGGCAGTAAGCGCCAAAAGAACTTACTTTACAGTTACTTACATATTTCCCTTACTAGCCTAAGTTTGAGTTGGTAAGGGCCTAAGTTTGATTAGTCAATTAAGCATCAGGATAATTGATTATTAATCGATTACATTTACACCAGCCCTGCTTTTAAGTCAAAGACAAAAAGAAAGATCTGAATTGTTATAAATTGAAATGACTTTCAAATGTAGCACAGCTGACGTTTCCACATCGTATCGATGAGCAGCTGCTTTAAAAGCAAACGGTGGTTATGTATTTGTTTTGCTCCTGACGCCCCCCTTTTAGCCCACCTGTTTACCCCACAGGCCAAACCAGAGAGCACCAGAAAACAGCAGAGCATCAGCATGTTGTGTGTTTTAGGGGGAGGGGACTAAATATTAGCCCTCTTTCTTTTACACCAGTAGGAATATGAATGGGCAGACATGCGACTGGTTTTGTAATTTGTCTAATCGAGTTTTAGCGCAGAGACTCCTCTCCTTTGTGTCTCTAATCGCTGCTTCCTGTATTGTACCTATTGATACGCTTTGTGCAGATGCCTCATTGATTTTTGTTTGTGTCTGCTCCCCTTCTTGCTGATTGCTCCTTTTTCCATCAATAAACAGGATTGTTTCACTTAAGAGTGCTGTGGGAAAACTAATGGCCTGTAATGGACAGTAATGGATTGTGTTTAGTGTCCCTTTCATCTTTTAGAAAATTACCCTCCCAAAGCTAAACATGCTGGTGCGAACGAACGTGCCTGAGCCGTAAAAAGGAGAACATCGACGAGAACGGCTCCTGTTGTCATTCGGTTCTCCGTAAACAAACTCTTTCTCATTTGTTGTTGTGTCACTGTTGTTTTGTTTTTTTGTGGGAGCCTGGCCAGTTCTTGTCTTTCAACATAGCTTTTTAATTAAATGTAGTAATGTGCGTGACCAACTGGCTGGGCTGTTGTGGTGAAGCAGCTTCATACTTGGTTCAGAGGAGAAAATTCAGTTTGCAGTTTAAGTTGGAGATGTTTCTTTTTGAGGAAGGAGGGTTTGTACCCAGTTCTTAGAAAAACTTCCTCTTTAACACACCAACTGATTGCAGTATTTTGTACAGTCTGGATTGGGGGTGTCCAAAATTTAAGTAACAAAATTGTTGTCAAAAGTACTCGTGGTCCAAGAAAAAAAATTAATTGAGCAAATGCGTAAGGATGGACTGATATATCGGCTTGCCAATTTATCTGTGCCGATTTCCTGAAGTGATTGGGTGATGCTGTCTGGTTGTCATTGTTAATTTCAGAAGTTTAAATCATGAAATCCATGGAAAATACGGGAGAATTAAATAGTTTTCATCCAGAGAAAATCGCCTAAATATCTGCACTCAAATTGCTTCATCTCTCAGAAATCACGTCGATTGTGGCTCCGTCTCCAGTTGGGGAATCTCCCAAAGTAATTTTTGGGGTTTTAGTGGTTTGGTTGCTGGTGTCGTCGTCCCGGACATGCAGGCAATGTGCTGAATCATGTCCAGCATTCCTGTGGCCAGAACAGTGTCCAGTCAGCTTAGGGAACATTACCCGCACTGCACAGAACCAAATGAATGACTCTGCTTTTGCTCAAAGGGATTTCTTACTGAGGCTTTCTTTCTTTCTTCATTCAGAAGTGACCTACATAAAGGAATCGGCACATTTAGGAGATTTGTAGCACTTAACTGGATATAATGTTTTAAATCAGCCGTATTCGGCCATATTTTTGGGTAACCAACATTAATGAACAATGCCTTAGCTTTCTGTGGGTTACCTTCTGCCCAGTGTTGCTCGTATCACTCTGTTCTCGTGCTCCAGTTCTCCCTGCAGTAACTAAAAATATATTCCCAGCTTACCGCAACACTCCACCTGATTCGCATGTCTTCAGAGGACAGCGTCTTATAAACACCCAGAATATGGGTAGTTATTAGCAGAATATGTCTGAGAAATCTTCTCTGTTGACATAGAAACAGTAATTTAATGTAAACCTTGTGGTTCTTTCAGCAGTGCTGTACTGCCCCCTGCTGGTTGGAAAACTGTGGCCTGCTTACTTTGGCTCATCTCTGGATATTATTTGGTGCTTTTAAATGTTTTTTAAACCTAAAATTTGCATATTTTTTTGTTTATCATAACAAACGGAGGTGTTTGTAGCATCAAAGCTGGTGAAACAGACTGTTTTGTAAAGTAAAAGTAATTTTTTTCACATGTAATCTTGATTTGGTTGGACTGTTCCTGCTTTTTAATCAGTCATGTGAGAGTTATTGAGGGCGCAGAGCAGCTGCAGGAGTCTTGCGTCACGTACCTGCTGGTGGGATTTGTTGCAGAACGAGCGAATCAAACGACCAACAGGAGCCCAACTAAATGCTAGAAATGTTTCTCACAATGAATCTCAAATGGAGACCGAAAGGAAAAGTAAAATGTGGAAAACAATAATGCACCGTCCTGGGAGAGGAATGATGCCACCAGCTGCAGATTGAAGTTTATGATTTCAAATCCTCTTTAAATTTTAGGCGAGCAGATGCACAATAAGATGTGATGGGTAATGAGATCACACACAGCAACACTGAGCCACATTACACTCTTTAAATATACACACATTCTTGTGCAAAGCTGCATTTTGTTAAGGGGTTAACACTTCATCTCAGTAGAAACTACATGTGAAGAAATGGCTCACTACACCGCCATCTAGTGGTCTAAACCCAGAACTGCAATCTGGAGAATTATACTATAGACAAAGTAATGGACTTTATTTTTGTTTTTAGAGTATGATGCAGCGTCAAGGCCGTACTAAGACAAAATGTAAAAATATTATGAGAATAAACTCATAGACTTACAAGAATGAAGTCAAAATAATGACAAAGTCTTAATAATATGAGAATAAAGTCTTACTATAAATAAAGTTTTAATATCATGACTGTTCTCATAAGATTTCAGGAAGTTTAACAAAAAATATTCCAGTGTCAAAAGCTTTGGGCTTATTTTACTCTATTTGCATTTTTAGTTTAAATCTTATTTTTAATCAGTACCAAGATGTATCGCTTTAATGAAGTCATCCGCAGTTTGAAACTGCTTTTCTTTAGGTTCCTATAACCTGGATGTTTTTTCTTTCTCATCGTTTGTGAAGATTCATGTGCGGTTTTCTCCGTTAAAGTCTTGCGCTTTTACTTTTTTTTTTTTAGTTTGCGATTTAGGGCCTAAAAATATACAACTTCAGCATTTTATTTTGTATCTCTTGTTTACTGAATTCCATTTTAGTAGCATTTGCTTCTGAAAAAATTAAAAAAAGAAACATTTTCATAATAGAACAATACAGTTATCCAGAAGAATGTATTCTTGTTGTCCTTCTGACTTGTTTTTATAAAGATTAAATTGTAACGTTTGGGCTGATAGTTCTCTAAACTCTGTTTTCTGAGAGATGCAACATCGTGTTGTGGTCTGTAAGCACTAATGATCGCAGACTAATCTGCATTCTTGGATTTGTTGCGGAGGTTGTTTTAATACATGAAAACTCGACTCTACATGACTGTAACTTGTTCTCTTTAAAACAACGATATATTTACTATTCTTGGTCACGTTTTAATGCTGCTTTAAGTGGGTATTGAGTTTAATGGCAGTTCACCAGTATGAAACAAAGCAGCTGCAGTAAAAGTTATTTAACTCCTGCTTTTCTCACTGTTTGGAAATCACAAAAAGTACATTCTTTTAGAGGTTAAACAGAAATGATGTGTAAAATTGGAGTTGGCCAGAAGATGGCGCTGGGCACTAGGTTTGGTCCTTCTCCCCTTCAGGTTTTTATAATTTTTTCCTTCCAGTTTGAAGTAGATTTAGCGTCAGTTTTGTGTTGACTGCATCACCATGGCAACATGCATCAGTGTTAATATGTTTGTTACTAAGCCATACCCGTGATAGCCCTGTTTTCGCCCAGTTATAATCCTGCTGACGTGGATCTGTGGCTAATCTGCTCACTGCTCTGTCTTCACCTGTAATCTGACATGGATTCAGGAAACTGGGCCAAGCATCTTTCCCTTAATGGTTTCACATATTGATTTGGTGAACCTTCCCTGACCTCAAACGGCTAATGGAAATGCAAATGAGACAATAAATCAAAGATAATCAAAGGTATTGCAAGCGGAAAATCGGTAGGGAGTTGATTTATTTATTTATTTTTTTTCTTTTTGGAAGATGTTTTTGTCACTCATTTTATCCAAGTTTTTTTCAAAAAAATTAAGGCAGGGATGGCCTCCTGCAGCAGTCTGTATAACTGCACAACTGAAGAAGCCTCTGTTCATTTTATTTTAAAAAATGAACACAGTGGAAATGAAAACATGATCAATGGCTCAAACTTCCTCCTTCTCTCTCTGCTCTTTGCTCCGGCTCTGCTTCCTTTGAGGCTGCAGTTGACATAAAAAGGCATAATCTAAACCAGGGGTTTCCAAAGTGTGGCCCAGGGGCCATTTGTGACCCTTGGAATGAGTTTGTGTGGCCCCTGACTGCAGTTAAAAAATGGTGCAAATTTGTCCTTCTGGAATATGTAGCCAATGCAGATGAGACGCTTTTAAAATTTATTTTAGGGTCAGATTTCCATGGTGAGTTTATGGCTTATATGGAAAATTTACAACACAAATATATTTTTTCATTAGGATGAAGTCATACCACAAACATCCTGCGACTTTGAAAATAATTGGATCAAAAAGCTGTGTAAATGTGAACATTAAGGCAAATTTCATAATAATGTTGGTTTTGGTTAAAAAAAAAATTACTTGTTAAATTTATTTTTGTGCAGATAGATAAATTCACAATAATATCATTTTTATGTTTTTTTAATGATAAGAAAAAGCTACTTTTGGCCCCTGAGGACTTCCAACTTGGGAATTTTGGTCCTCAGTGAAAAAGTTTGAATCGAAGCCAATAATCAATATTGAAAGGTTTTAGTTGACATATTTATTGAAAATTTGTCGGTCTTGGCTTAAATTGATGGTATTTGTAAGTACAAATCTTTATCATATTTTTATGGTTTTCATTTTCATTGGGGAAAAAAATAAGTACAAATTAAACATGATTGTAAAATTTGTTTTAAGTTAATCCTGATTTTCAAGATATCAGTTACATAATGGAGAAAATACTCCAATATTGTATATTTCTCCTGAAAATGTAGCTAAAAAAAACCACATTTTTGATCCACTTATCTGCGACAGACTGGCGCAGATAAGTGAACCCCGCCTCTCGCCCAGAATGTTAGCTGGAGAGGCACCAGCACCTCCCGACCCCACTAAGGGACAAGGGTGTAAAGAAAATGGATGGATGGATGGATGGATGGATGGATGGATGGATGGATGGATGGATGGATGGATGGATGGATGATCCACTTATATTAGATGCAGAGCTGTTAAACGAAAAGCAGAGCAACTGCCAGGATTTGATTATTGATTTAGTAACGAGATGTGGCCCTCCGCTGTCTCCCTGGAGGCCCTCTTGTCGTCTTTTATTGCTGCCGTTAGCATTATTTCTGCCATGCACTGACTGAGCTGGAACGTCTTTGTCTTCTAATCCTGTTAATGCCAAGTTTCACCTCACATTACTTAAACCTAATGCTCACACACTCGTCAAAACCTCTGCAACTGGAGTTTTCCCCCATTGGTCTTCTGAAACAGGTGGCGGCCATTTTCTCTGGCTCCTCAAACGATGCAGGATAAACGTAAGGAGACTAAGATGCAGAATAGATGACAAACATGTTCATTTTCTCAGGGCGTTTGGAAGTCTTAAAATATAATAAATTCTTTATAAATGAAATGTCTTAGTTTCATTTTTAAAAAGTGAAGTTGTCCTTAAATATGTTATGTCACAGGTTTTAAATTTTGTGGTGGCAGGACTATTTAATCTTGTATTATGTAGCCTTTTTTCCCCTCAGTCAAGTTTATTTGTATAGCACATTTCAGCAATAATTCAATGTGCTTTACATCATAAAAACACAGTCATAGAACCACCATACAGTCAACAATTGAGAAAACCAGAAGCAAATATTGCATTTTTATAAGTGCCATCATCATTACACATAAAATATGTTGGTCAGTGTCTCATTTAAAATATGAGACATTTGACCAGCAATGTCTCATTGTTGGACCCATTTATTATGAGTCCAACAATGGTTTCAAAAGCAACTCTACACAGGTGGGTTTTTAGTCTAGATGTAAGGGAACTCAGTGTTTCAGCTGTTTTGCAGTTTTCTGATTTGTGGTGCTTATAAGCTGAATGCTGCTTTGGAGCGTCTCTGTCTGGTAACTAGCTGCTAATAAACCTTTGCTAACTGGAATGATATATTAAAAGCCATTGGTTGTGAGGTAGGAAAAAATGAGCTAGCTTAAAAAAATGAGCTAGCTTAAAAAAAAAGCCGGGTAGCCGAAAGGGAAAGCTAGCCGGGTAGCCGAAAGGGAAAGCTAGCCGGGTAGCCGAAAGGGAAAGCTAGCCGGTTCAAACACACATTTTTTACCAGTTAACTGGTTGACGTTCATCTTCACCATTGGATCACTTCTGTTGCTTACATTGCTAGGTTCATTCTGCTCATAAAAGCTGGCAGGACGGGAGTCGAGGTTGATTGTTTTGTACATTTGTGTTGAAATACAGGTCTTGAATTTCATTCATAATGGTCTTAAAGTCTTAAACCTGCAGAAACACTCATTTCTACATGTTTATAAAGTTTTATTGAGACTGTAATGTTGAGGCGATGAATCAGGGCCTTTCACACCTGTCTGTGTAAGTCAGTGAGGATTTGCTGCCGTCAGCCCAAATGCTTCAAAAGCACTCCTCTCTCCTACATATGGAGGCCAGATTGGCCACTCATCATTCCTCCCTGCCTCTCTGACTCTGTGTGAGTAGCTCTGTGGAAATCTCCACAGTCAGGGTGTGACTATGGGGAAACCACAGCCAGCACTTGCTGGTAACGTCTGTGCTCTCCTTTATCAAACTACAGCTCAGCCAAAAGCCTCTCTGGCTCAATGGGCATTCTTTTATTCATGGCTCTGACACGTCAGGTCCCCTTTTATCAATGTTATAGAGCCCACTTCTTTCTGGAAACACAGCAAAACGGCCTCCTTCAAAGACATGGCAGTGACCCACATTCAGCACTTCATCATCTCAGTAATGGTAGATTCTGAATTCAGAGCTGGAGTTACAAAGGTATGCAACCAGTACCAATATGAGCCACTGGCTTAACTTCTTTATTACCTGGAGGTTTTGGTGAGTTTACCTAAATCTGCTTGACATACTTCTGCTGTTATGCTGATATTTAGGATGTTTTCACACCTGATACTTTGGTTGACTTGGTTTGATTGGGGACCAAAGTTGCAACATTTATTAAATTTTTCAGCTGGAGCAGTTCACGTTCACACTGCATTGTGTCAAACGATCCAAACTAATTGAAAAAACGGTTTCCACCCTTCGCCTTTGGCGCTACACTAAGAACCACTGAAGGAAGCAATATGAAAACCTTAGAAGAAGACATGAATGCAACTTCCTTCTAAACAAAATGTAAGCAAAAATGGAGTAGCATCAGATTTTAGTGGCTGAAGGATTTCTCTTTTGTCCCACTAGTGTTCGATTCGCTCGTTTGCTTTGGCTGTATTTACCCAGAATGCCCTGTGCTGTAGTTTGGTTGGTCTTCGGTCCACTTGGCGTTCACATATGCACTCAAACTGCACCAGAGTTCACTTTAATTGAACTATGATCAAGGTTTTTATGAGGATTTCTGCTTGTTTCAAGGCTTATAGTCCTAAAATCAGGCAAATCTGTTGTCTGCTTTGTTCTTCATTTTATAGGATTCTGGTGGAAAATTGGATTTTATTTCTGCATTAATCTGACCAGATTAATATGATACAACGATATGATTAAACGATATGAGAGAAAAAGAGGAGTAAAGGGAAACACATATTTTATAAGATAATTTTTACAGTCTGATTATATAATGTCTGACGTGGAGAACTTAAAAATATTCCTTCTCCTTCGACAATTAAATGTTCTCACTTTACAACCCCAGTATTGAGAATTTGACCAAAGCAATTCATAATTTTAAAATTGAATGAAATGAGGGGAAAAGTTTTTGAGAAGTTTTAAAGTGGGGTTGGCTGAAAAACTCAAGCTTTGACCATCTCTGTGTCGTTTGATCCGGTATTGAGAAGCAGAGAGAGTCCAGAAAAGGAGCAGCTTGCTTCTGTTTTTCTTGTTCAGAGTTGATTGAGATACATGGAGCTAAAACTGAGAAACCCTCTTAGAAGCAGCAGAAGATTAGACCTGGGTGGAGGAAAACAGCCTTAAACACACAGCCAGAACTACACTGACATTCTTTAGAAAGCATATTCACATATTAAAATGGCCCAGTCAAAGTCCAGACATGAATCAATGCTCTCAGAAACTCTACATCCATCCAGTCTGGCAGAACTTGAGCTGTTTTGCTAAGGAAAATGGGCGAATATGTGCAAATCAACCTAAAAACTTGCAGCTTTAACTGTGAAATGTGGACTTTCTCTGGCACAGATAAATGCATTTGCATGCCACACTTTTCAGATTTATTTTAAGTTTCAAAAACAGTATTGTTTTCCTTCGAATCTATTGTCATTGATTTGACATCCTAGAATGAAATTGTTCTTTCCTGTGTTGCTCAGAAATGGATGTTATTCTTGAAACCGTGTCGTTCTGAGATCTGGATGTCAAACTCAACCAGGTGAAGAAAACAAGTGTTTTTTTCAGTAATAAGGGAATAAGGGGGTGCTTGGTGAATATTTTCAGGTGGGTGGAGTTTAGTTTCTGGTGTTAGAAAGTGTTAAAGTTGCGTCATGTGACCATCGGACTTTTCCCAGGAGCGCTGCTCTTTCCTGATCCACTCCAGTACATGATGTCTGTTGGGACAAGGAAAATCCCGCCGCGCTCCGGTTTGTTGGTTCTTTGTCTGCCTGACGCTAAGCCAGCAGAAGCCCTCTGAGTGCATGTTGTGTTTCTTGCTAGCTGAAGCATGAAGGCGTCTCGCAGCGACCTTTTGACATACGAGTGAAAATGCTTTCATTCAGTGAAGCGTTTCCACAGTTTGGAAAATGCTTGACAGTCAAACTACGCTGTTTGGTAATAAAGTTCAATCTAACGTTTGATTAAAAGCTGAAATTTGGAAACATTTACAGTTTTCCTAGCTGTTTGAAATTAAGACTAAACTTCTCTTGTTTTACGTCAGTCAGAATCACCAGAATTATTTATATTTGCTAAAGTTTAAGCATTTTGTTTGAACAGGAAGGGAGTTTATCTGAACATGATTGGTTTGGATTTTTTAATACATCAAATACCATAAAAGAAACAAATAAGTAATATTAAAATTTTTCAGAGCATTTATGTCCATTAAAAAAGAAGTTTTAAGTTAATTAAGCACTATTTTTCTGTATCAGATATCGTTATAGTGGATGAGTGCATCCCTAATTTTACTGAGAGGGTAAAGGGAAACACCAGAAATCATTTTTAAACTAAACTGTGTTGCTTTGGGCCTTCCTGTTCTGCAGAGTCAGAGACTTTGCTCAAAGTATTTGAGACTTTGATGAACTCCTACCAGCATAGCGTAAAAGTTGCTGATGTGTTTCTGTTTACTCACAGAACGTCTCCTTCTGATACGTTCTTGGTGCCACAGCAGGGAGATCACTGGCCCAAACGCTAATCTGGGTTGAAGGTTTACGTAACTCCTCGCGTCACATGTCCACGCGTCACCTCCTGCACAGCAGCATCACTTCATTCACTCCACTCAGCAGCCACAGATGAGAGGCATGTTTACCGGATCATCAGAATCGCTCGTTTGAATCAGGAAGCGGCTCCGCCGGCCGATGCGTGCGCCGCCGTGACCCGGTTCTCCGGCCGAACTGAGCTGCTAGGTTTGAGGGGTTCGCTTGTTTCCGTGGAGGGGATCCAAATGTTTCCGCTGCGAGACGTTTCAATGAGGGTGCAGGGAATCCGGCTGCAGGGCCATGACGAGATGGCAGTGAAGCTTTTGTGCTGGGAGCTGGAGCAGCACCTCAAGAGGTAAAGGAGAGGCAGGTCAGGGGTCAGATGCTGCAGTAGCTGCAGCAGCTGGTTTTATGATATCCTCTCTTCAGCCTTTAAAGGTTCAGTCAATGCTGGATTCTCTGAACTTTGAATCTCATGTAAATAAACCGGGTAGGGATGAGTAAAACAAATCCTTAATGCGTCTTTTTGGCATAATCAAATCCTTTCTAGCCCCGGGTGACGACCAGATTTTACTTTTTGTTTCTGTTCATTTTAAACACTTGAACTCGTTTTCCTTCTTTTGCTTCCATGCTCCTGTTAATTATCTCAATTTTATAAAACACAACTACAGATAAGATAAACTATCTCTAAGACTGATGTGATGTTAAACTGAGATAAACCTTATGAAAAACTAATTTTCCTCCCTGATGTAGCTGAAATAACCTGACACAATAAACCCAAATAAAGAAATAACATCACTGCAACTAATAGAATAATGTATCGATTAACCTCTTAAGCTTTTTTATTATACAATATCGAAAATACCTCAAAAGAAGCAAATAATAAATATTTTCCTTTCTTAAAATAATAGAAAAGCCCAGAATCCTTTATCACTTTTCTCTAGTGAACCAAGTTAAGCTAAACCTGCCATTTGAGGAGCTTTGGTAAAACATATTTACAGATAAAGGTGTTGTATGTACATTTTGCATTTATAATACAATTTTGTAAAGTTTTGGCTCAATTATTATTCTGAATATGTTTTCTTTCATGATAAATTCCAATAAAAAAAAAATCCAAAACTGTTCATTCAATGAAAGCATCAGTAAATAGAAATGATTTTAAAGTTTGATAAAATGCAGTTGCTGCGTGGAGTTTAGTGATACAAAAACTTTTTTATTTTAATGGCGTCCTAAAGAATCGTTTTAGAAATGATAAATGTTTTTCAAGAGCAGTATTTGTGTTTGTGTGGCTATAATTGCTGTGACAAAAGGTCACATCCACCCTAAAAAAGAAATTATACATAGTTCATCATTTTTATCATTACCACAAAATATAGTGATAAAACTTAAAGTCCATATCTCCCTGTCTAAGTGATGTAGTTTACTTTGTTGCTGCCAGTAAAACGTCATTATCCTGTGATTTAGAGCCGCAGAATATCAGTGTGGGCAAATCGCAATGGTGTGTGCAAATTGGATGCAATATTTGTCGGGATTTAATATTTCATGTGTGACCAGTAACATCTTCAACAAGTTTAAAACACCAGTTCAAACCCACAGAGTGGATTTTATTAGCGATAAGGAATGATGGAAGAGTTGTGTAATTTTCCTAAACTCAAACTCAGCTATTTCAGAGTTGAAAGAATGTTCAACGATCTGAACAAACGTGTTTTGAAAGACATCCAATCTTAGGATCTATTCTTGGAGTCGACTCGTTTAAGAGCTTCAGGTGTGCAGGCTATTTGGGTGTGGATAAGTGGCTAAACCGCCTTCCAGTCAAAGACCAAACCGGAACAGATCATGGCGGCTTAGCGTTCCTTATTTAAGCGTCTGGGCTCCTGGTACAGAGAGTCCTGAGGTGTTTGAGGATCAGAAGAAAGCAGAGGATCTCTTTGAAGCCGACTTTATAGCGGCACAGCATAAATCAGCCTGAGACTCGCTTTTTAAAGTAAATGCCCTGAAGTTTCTTTTTCTACCACCACACCCTGTCAGTCCCTCCAGGATGTTGCAATGTTGTTTTTCTGAGATTGTTGCAGCCTACAATTACTGCTTTTGTGGCATATTTTTCAAAAGGTTGTGATCAAAGTTTACGTTTTTTTAAGCTTAAATGTGGTATTACAAAAATGTTCAAGGTTTACCCCAGAAAACTTGCTAAGCCCAGTGGTTGGACGCCAGGCCAGTCATTCATCCTGCGACCCATCGTGTTTTTGAGTTAAATGTTTAAGGTTGAGAGGAAATTTTAAAATATCAATTCATAATTATGTTATTGAAAGATTGGAAGATTAATACCTGAACACCAACTATAAAGTCTTAAAAAATGCAAACATTTTAAAAAGACTTAAAAAAATAAGTAATATTAGCCTGGTGGGGGCACAAGAAAAGCCTGGTGGCCCGCCAGACTTATAATACACGGGGGAAATTCTGATGTTGAAATTGCTGCATATAAACTCTCCAAACATGATTTTAATAGGAAATATTTAAAGTACAAATAACATTTTCAAGTACCTTCTTAAAACTGCAGCAACATGTTTAAAGTTTTTGTTTGTAGACATTGCAGAGAAATTAAACACATATTTTAAACTTTTTGAGCAGCATCCTCAATCTTTCTGCAAGTTTAATATTTAACAAACTGTTGTTTTTTTTAAGTATAAAAAGAATAGTTTTTGTTTTTCTGGCAGATTCGACAGCAGTACTACTTGTGACCTTTACAGTGACCTCTGTGGGAAATTTACCGTGAATTGCGTGATTATGAATATTATCAAATATCAGCGGTTTTAAGGGTGAATGTGGGAGCGTGAATGTTTTTTTGTTGTGGATTGAAATTCCAAGGTCAAAATTTTAGCTGATAAATTATTTTTCACCAAAAATCCTCCCATCTGTGAAGCTGTGAGTTCACTTTTAGGGTGTGTTGTTTGAGTCAGTTTGACCACATTGAATCCTCCTTAAAGAAAAATATTCCACCTGGAGAATTAAGGATAGCATGGTATTTGAGTTTCCCATTATTTTTTTTTAATGTTTCTTTATATTTTATGTTTATGTTTTATAATTGTTTTTAACCATTAAAGTGTAAAGCATCATATGAAGTACCGTAAATGGCCACACGGGGGCAGTGTATGTATACTGCATATGATCACATTGAATCACTCCATTTCTTCTTCCTCTTTGTAAAGCTGTTATTTTCCAATTTTTACTGTTGTGTGAAACAAGATTTCAAATCTGTTCACATATGTTCTTAAGCTGTACAAAACAATCTTCCTTTACACGTAGTAATAAAGTGTCCAAAATCTTCCAAAACAAAAGAGGGACAATTCAGGATGTTAATGTAAAATGTTTGAAAGGTTATAAATTCATATTTTATTTCTGGTACATAACATAATCCAGATTTGTTGGTTCTGGTGGATAAAGCTAATGGTTTATAAAGTTTATGCTAATTATATTTTTTGACCCCTAAACAATCTGCATGTTTGCATAATTTAAACAATAACCTGCAATAGAGCAGTAAAGTTGTATGAGATGTAGAAATATTACTACTCTAGCACTAAATGCTTTATATTAGAAATATTTGAATACTGTGAAGGTCTGCTTTTGGTCTCGGCATTTGGTCAAGCTAATCTGTGTTTGTACTAAATTCATTTACAACTGATAGACTATGTTTTAAAGCTACTAGCCTTTTTGTCCAAGTAATCAGTGACATTAGTAGTTTGCTCCTTATAAAAGTGTCTTGGGCAATTATTTCATTTCATTCTGAATCTCTGTAAAATTAACTCAAAATTTGCTCCACAACAACAAAAACAAGGATCTTGAGTGTGTGCATTTTTCGTTTACCCTTAAGATGTTTTTGTCCATTTCTGACAATTTCCTGTATTGCTGAATCCTTTGCTAATCATGTACAACTTGAATCCTTTGGAATTTGTACAAATATTTAAGTCTAATGATTACTCGACTGATTTGAGAACCTTGATTATTGAAATTCCTTGAGGCAAATTATCTGCCTCGAAGCTTCATTAAAATATATTTTACTATTTAGTGATTATTTGTGTTGCACAACACTCTGACTTCCCACCTACGAGTTGTTGGCGAAAGCTAAGTGCTAGCAGCATAGCTTCCGGTTTTCAAGTTCAGATTTCATTGAGTTATGATAATGTCCAGGTTTTTATAGTTTTTTGGGAGGACAAATAAGCATTCCTAAATTGACTGGTGCGATTCCTGGAGTGTGGCCGCCCTTCGCCTCCTGGAGCTGCTGCCTGGTTCAGAGCGAACCCGGCGGCGAAGTGCGCAGCGGGTGTATTTATACAGGTGGAGCGAATAACACCTGTATAAATACAGGCTGCTGTAGCTGAGACCCAGTGTAGCTTTTACAGACGAACCAGAAAATAAATTTCCTACCATCCCAGCTGTAACAAATGGGTTCAGCAGTATTTTTTTTTTTTCTGTGTTACAAAGGAGCCAAATCCCATTGCTAACATGGACACAAAAGCTATAAATGGCTCGAGAGTTCACATATTAAAGTGAGAGTTCATCTATTAAAGTGGTTGAAGATAAATACATAAACTAAAATATAGACATTTTTAAAAGTGTATTTGTGAACCTGCTGCTTTATTATTAAATTGAATAAAATTTCTGATTTTTGTACATATTTTGTCCATGTTAAAAAGTGAGCCATTATTGTCAGGTTAATTTTCTAAGCTACAGCAAAGTAAATGTTAGGGATGCACAAATATGAAAATTGGGGCCAATGTTGATATCCGATAATACTACTGCTGTTATGGCAGTATAAATAAAGTTTTTTTTAGTTGATTAATTGTCAGAATAATCATTTACAACAGCCCTAGTCGTATGCGTGTTATGAATATGCTGGACTATAAATTGTACCAGTAATGTAATTAGTAAAATACTGTTTTAGTGAATAGGGGGCCAAAATAGCTTCCAGCCCAGGGCTCCACACGTTTGTAAATCCGGCCCTGCTAACAGAGCTTTGTTTTAAAAATCCTAAACTATGGCGGCACGGAAGCACCACCGAGTCCTGACCCGTCCTCTCGGGATGACAAAGTGATAGTTGTCCTTGCAGCAGTTTTGTCCCGGTCCAGTTTCTGACCGGTGAAGGTAGTTCCTCCTCCTCTTCCTCCTCGTCCTCTTCCTCCTCCTCTGCAGGAGTTTTCACGCAGAGCCGCCGTCCGCGGGCAGGTGGGGACGTCCCCGCATGAATTATTCAAAACAGCCTCCGCCTCCACCAATCCGCAGCCAGCTCCCCGCTCTGTCTCGGGATAAATTATGCGGGATCGTGGAGATCCGCAGTCCTTTTGTGTGCCGCTGAGATGAGCTGACCTTGGACTGCAACCGTACCGCTGCGGGGCTCAGGCTGTGCGGGACTTCCAGCTTCTCTACCGGGCCGCTAGGAGTGGATGCGCCGGTCCGAGGCGGCGAGGCGGCGGCTGGACTCGGGGTTGTTTTAGTTTGTAAACAGAAAGGATGAATGCGTCGTGCTACACCGTGGCGATGGATTTAGGCGTTTGCCAGCTGAGAAATTTCTCCATCTCGTTTCTGTCGTCGCTGCTGAGCGCAGACAGCTCTCAGCTGAAGCTCGACAGCAGGTAAAAACCCCGCCAGCACAGGGCTTTATTGTGAAACAGGACGGCGGGGTTTAGAGAAATTTCCAGATGCTTCCTGGTCCCGACCCACATTCTTACAGCGGAGGAGAAAAGCAGCGCGTCTCCCGTCTTTTCATTCCTCACTGCAGCGCGGCGCGGCTGGAAATGTTGTATTTATTTCTGTTTTTTCTCTTTTTTCTTGCAGCTCGTCCGGAGCCAGCGTGGTGGCCATCGACAACAAGATTGAACAAGCAATGGTGAGTTTTCCTCCTTAATCTCACGTCTGTTCTACTACGTAAAATTAAATTCAATTTTCTGTTACAAACGATAACTAAATCCAGTTGTAATTTCAACAACAACGAAAAAGAAAAGATTTATTCTTATTCCTTCTCAGTGTTTTAATGTAGCGTCATCTCATTATTGTTTTTAATTAATTAAATTTAAGATAATCATTTTAAAATGCTCTGTAAAGCGAAATTGCGGTTTGCTTTCTGTTTCACCATCTCCGTTGTCAGGGCTGTTGCTAGGCAAACTGGAAGACTCTCACGCCTTGGTATAAATATCTCGCTTTCTGATTGGCTGAAGGCGCCGACATGTGGGCGGGGTTAGAGTTGGCAGCCAAGGGATATTCTTCCTCATCTGCGCCCGTTTTTCTCAGATTTTTTTTATGGATTATGTCAAATAAAGAACAAAGGATCAGACATTCACATCTTTTTCAACTTATTAGTGAAATTTTAAAAATCATTTTAAAATGTATTTTTTAGATTGACAAAGCTAAACATAATTTTTTAAGAAAGATAATAAAACTATATGAAGTTAAGTGAATATAAATGTACAAAATGTGAATATGTATATTTTACTAGACAAAAATGAATGTTTAAAGGCTTATTTTTTTTATATTAATCGTATTCACAACATTTACATCCAGTCCAGTTCATTCCAGTTTTTGCTTCTCTTGTTTGATATACATTTTGTTCTGCTTTGGCACATTAACCATTTTAGAATCGGGTCAAGAACAAAAGCTGACGCTACCAAATTATCCTCCATTAAACGCATATTAAATATGAGTTTTTAGAAATTAAGAACCGCGTTTTAAAGCATACCTGTTTAATTTACAATAATTGATTAGTTTAATGAATTTAGTTTAAAATAAAAATTTTTTTCCAGTGGCATCACATTGTTCAGTTATTTGCTGTTTCTGCTGCCACATCATCACCTTATATAAACATTTCTAAAGCAGGCAGATGCATTCCAGTGATGTTATGCAGGACAAAAACACACCTTGTGTTGTGTTTTTCACCTTAATTCACTGAAACGTGTTTGTCCAGAGCCGGCAGGATATCCGCTGTTTCAGAAACTCATTCACTGCAGAAATGACACTATTGAAGAAAAGTTCAGTTTTAGAAAACTAATATGATGATGATGAAACCTTCACAACTTCCTGTAGAACAAAAACCCGTTTCTGTGCCATTAAATGATGTGTTGATATTGAAACAATATTTTGTATATCGACTACTTGAAGCCACAATAATAGATTCTTATGTACCAGGGCCCATTTAGTGTTTTTAATTATGTTTGGTCATTTTTACTCTAAGAAACTGTGCAGTTCACTAAATTACCAATTAATTTAGGGTTTTAACCAGTGATTAACAGCCTTTACAATCCACAGAGACTCTTTTACTAAACCTTCCTGATCATTTTGAGAGGAAAAATATATTTTTCTGTTTCCACTGGAGTGAAATGAGAATTGAGTTAATTACATTCTCATGTAAATTACACCCATAGATTTATCAATTGTTTTTGTTCCTACATAAAGAGGCACAAAAAGTGTTTAGAAATAAACACAAAATCTGCAGCTTAATGACATTAAAGACTACAAAAGGAATAGATAATATCTCTGCAGACCACACACATCCTGGACAAAACTGTTCACCTGGGTGCAGTTTGCATTTTGCACTAATTCTGCTTCTTTTACACCGTTTGTATAAACACTGTGCATAGACATGTTTACAAAATTAAACACTTTTATTGTTTTGCTTTTTATTTGAGCTGCAACTAACAATTTTATGTTGATTAATCAATTCATCAGATAAAAGGAATTTACACATTCTGCAGATTCTTTAAATTTAACTACTGAAGTCTTTTTTTATACAATATTAGACATGCAGTAAACTATACAAGTGTATAACCAATTCCTTTTTTAAATATGAACATAAACATTTTATTGCCTAAAATGCAACAACGCAGCATTCTTTTACTGAAAACTTGATCATTTGTAGCAAAGATTGAATCTGCAGCTAAAATGACTTCCAACAATTGGATCAAAACATGATTAATAGGATATTTTATAATATTTGAACAAGATGAAACTAAAACTAGGCTGCTTGAAGAGTTTCTGGAAGAACATATCGACAGGTTTTTTATTTTTAATATTCTTTGAACAGTTAATTACTGATCTGATTGTTAGTTCAGTAAGTGACCTACTTCTGAGTCTGTCTTCTCCAGTTTATGATCGATTACTAAATTAGTTGATGATTATTTCATCACTATTAATCTGATTAATACAGATTCCAGTCCTAATCTTCATTTCAAACTAATTTTTATAAGTTTCTGATGCATGTTTAGATCAACATCATGAATATTCTCAAAGGGCTGGTTATTGCTGAAGGCACTAATAAATTACCCATCAACAAACTCTTGAAATATTAATAGTAACATTAAATATTCAACATCCTTTCATAATAATGTAGTTTTGCTATATACACCTCATATGTAATTTGAGTGACTAAAATAAATATTTTAAGGTTCTTTAGAGTAGAGGGCCACATAAAAACTCCTGGTGGACCGGATTTGGCCCACAGGCCTTCAGTTTAGAACATAATATACATAATATACTTTATTGGAATTTGTTTATTTGCTGACAAACAACCAAAGTGTTAAATATAGTTATATTAGTGAATATAAGAAACATAAAACGTTTGACACGTAATTTGGAGCGACAAAATGTTCCACTGGTTTCATCCAGTTGTTGGAATTTATTAATTCAGACAGAAAAGTTGCTGAGGCCTCATTTTACTCAAGATATTTATTCGTTTGGGGAAAAACACCAGGAAACTTTCTAATCCTGAAAAACGTCGACAGGAAACATGAAAATATGGCCAGGTAATTATGTGTAATTGGAAGACATTTCAAATACCTAAAATCGATTATCCAGCCTTAAAACAGGCAAACATGAAAAAATACAATAAAAATAAATAATTTGTTCCATCCAAATTAAAGGGTCCACATGTTTTTGACCGTTTATCCGTGTCACTTTTATTTGCTGAAGTCGTTAGCGTGCAGATCGGTAATTCGATTAAAATTTAATTAACTCGTTTAATTAAAGAGATATTGTACACAGCAATGGCTATTGGCAGCAAAGATCTCTCGTAGCAGTCTGTATTGCAGTGAATTTTAAGACGCCTCTGACTGAAGACACCAGTTTTTTTTTTTTTTTTTTGGGTTTTCCAAAATTTTTTTTTTTTTTTTGAAA
>NW_015113006.1:143985-155099 GCF_001443285.1 Poecilia latipinna
TCGGTAGCAGTTTTTTTTGCAGGGAATTTTAAGCCGCCCTTGCTTGAAAACCCCATTTTTTTTTTTTTTTTTTTTGGGTTGTCCATAATTTTCTTGATTTTTATGAAGAATCCAACCATCTCATTGTGTTTCCAACCGTTTCACCAAGGAAACTCGTTAACCCATCTTTGGGTTAAAGAGTACACTGACCACTAATTAGCACTGATTTATCGGCGCCAATTTCCTTTAACTTTTGGAGATCAGTGATCAGCTGATACTTGCATGTGAAGATGATCTTGTCCTCTGATCTCATCTGCCTCAGCAAACGTCTAAAATCGACCACTGACCATGTTTACCTCCTGTTAGAGAGGTTTGATTGTTAGCCCCACCCACCAGGTCTGTTTCCAACTCAGCCACTTTCTAGCAACAATTCAGATAAAACAGATTGGAATGGTCAGGTTTTTTAAGGATCGATAATGGGTGAGAAACTTGTGATCGGTGTCACTGACTGGGTGTGTGTCTGCAGGACCTGGTGAAGAGCCACCTGATGTACGCCGTGCGCGAGGAGGTGGAGGTCCTGAAGGAGCAGATCAAGGAGCTGATCGAGCGAAACTCGCAGCTGGAGCAGGAGAACACGCTGCTGAAGACGCTGGCCAGCCCGGAGCAGATGGCCCAGTTCCAGGCCCAGGTCCAGACCGGCTCACCGCCCGCCCCGCAGACCGCTGCGCCCTCTGGACCGCCCAGCGCCGCCGGCCTGGCCCAGCCCGCCTCGCACAGCGCCGGCCCCTCGGCGTAGCCCGACGACACAAACTGAGCGACCTCACACGTTTTAGCGGCCGCTGCGCCGCAGTTTGCCTTCCTCAGCCGGAGGTCGACGCTGTCAAGACGAGAATTTGCACATATTTATCTCTGAAGGATGCAGCCAGCGGGACGAGCGAGCGCAGTGGACAATCTTCCTATGCTGTGTGTGTGAGGCGGCCAGGAATCATCACACATTTGCCAAATAACCCTGGGTCATCAACAAGAATGTGCTACCATGAAGAAACAGCCAGTGACGACGTTACGCTTTCATTAAAATGAGATCACTGTGCCTGTGTCCGGCTTTGGCGCTGACAGCAGCAGCAGCAGGCGGTTCTGGTGGTTCTAGTTGTCGTTGTTTTGCTGAATGATGTAAATAAAAAGCGGTTCTTTACCGAGGCAAGATCCTGAGAGAGATGAAGAAGTTCTTCTCAGTGACAGAAAAAGATTGTGAGCCATTATTATTAATATTATTGTTATTATCACGTCAGAGTCCCCATCTGGAATGGGGGAGGAGGGTATTTTCAACACTCGGCAGCATTGATGATGTTACTCAAACTGTGGGTTGAACAAAAACCTGGTTTCTTACGATGAAGATGATGATGATGATAAATCTATTTTCAGTATTTCCCTTTCAGGCTCGTCATTTTGCCCTCGAAGCTCACTGTTGCCGGCATGTTGCTTCTTCAGCCTCCATCGACACTTTGGGCTAAGCGGCATTTTTCTTTTCTTTTTTTTTGGTAAAAGTTCAACGGGCAGATGTACATTTCTGTATAGTGTAAGTAGGATGTAAAAAAGGAGGAAGGGGAAGGAAGAACAGATGCTATCTAGGTCACGCAGATTGGTGCGGAGGAGTCTGTGTCAGCCATCTTTAATGCTGTAATTTCTGGACTTTGGAAGGAGGGTTAGGTTATTTAACTGGCAACAACCAACAATGTTGTCCAACTCTTTTACTGCAACATTAACTCTGACTGTGCAACCTTTCTCATTGCTCTTTCTGTTAAGTATTGCACCTTTTGGGGTTTATTTTTTCTTTTCTTTTTGACAGTGAAACCCTTTTGGATCTGAAAAAGCAAACTTAGGAAGAAAACAAAACAAAGGAACAGGCTCTGAAGATGTTATTGTTTTTCATTCTGTGTATCAGTTGTATGCTCATGTGCTGTGCATGTTTCTTCAAAGACCGGATGAGATAACAAAATACCTACAATTGCACTTGACAGCTGCACTTCACAACTTTCAATAAACCTGCTAAAGAGTAAAAACCTGGTCGCTGTCTTTGTCAACAAGACGAGTTTCATTTCATTTTTCTGCTGAAAAACCTTAAAAATATCTTTTGACCTACTTGTTGAGATGTTTATTATTCTGCAGCTCGTGCATGAAACTGGTTAACCAAACTGAATTTGAAAAAAATTTTAATTCATATCTTAACTAAGGTAACTAAGGTCTACACCAAGTTGAGCAGAAAGTGCTGAGCTTTCCACATGTTGGTAGAAACATATTTTTGTTGCTACAAATCATTAGTTTCTCCACTTTTCCATACACTTTTCACCACTTTACTTCCTCTTTGTGCCATTTCAACCATTCAACTTTTACCATATTCAGGACATGACTGCTACCTCTTTTGGTATTGACATATTCAATGGTTTATAAAATATTCAGCTTTATGTCTACATCATCTTGAAATAAATGGGACATCCAATAATTTCTGAAAAATTCAGTTAAGCTTTTTCGCAGTTCTCTACTTTTCAGCTTCAAACGCCATTCAAACTGTCAAATGTAATCATATCCTTCAACTACTTCTGTTTCCATCCATCGTACATGTTTACCCCTAGTGGGGTCATGATGGCTGCTGGTTCCTTTCCCCAATGGGCGAGAGGCAGGGTCACCCTGGAGAGGTCGCAGGGCAACCAGGACAAAAACAATCATTCACCCACACCTAAGGAGAATTCAGAGACCAGTCAGCCTGACAGCTTTTGGACTGTGGGAGGAAGTTGGAGAGAGCATGCAGAAAGACTCCAGGCTGGGATTTGAACCCAGGACCTCCTTGATGCAAGGCAACAGTCCTAACAACTGCACCACCATGCAGCATGCAGAAGTATGGTTACAAGTAGGGCTCCAATGCCAAATCTCCTTCCAACCTTCCTACCAACCTTCCTCAGAACTCTCCTACCATCCTTCCTTCCCACTTTCCTTCCAACTCTCCTACCAATCGTCCTTCCAACCTTCCTACCAACCCTCCTTCCCAGCTGCTATTCCTACCCCAGCAGACCTTTAGTTCTCCTTCCTTACCTGTTTCCTGCCTTCAAACCACTGGAGAAATCAACCACAATATGCTGGTGCACCAATCACCATCACCTGGTTTGCTCACTTACATCCACAGTAACTAGTTACTACCCAACTCTGATTTTTCTTTTACATTAATTCTGTGTGAAAAAAGCTTTGTACTAGTACTACTAGTAATAATAACAATATTACATTTTATTTATAATGCCATTCATATATTGATATCTCCAAGTACAACAAAAGGTCTAAAACCAAATAATGAAAAAATAAATATATATATATAAAAAAAAAACATTAAGAAAGTTAACCAAAAATGTTGGTAAAAAGAAACACCTTAAGATTTCTAGTAAATAAAATCTGCAATTTTCTTCAGTACATTTCTGTCGAGATACAAGTTTAAAATTTCATTTGCATTACTCTTTAAAAAAAAACTTAAAATTGAGTTGATGAAACCTGCAGAAACTTTGAGACCTTTAGTTTTAACCAAATTTCCACCAACAGTGACCCAGTTTTCAGAACAAACGGTGACGGCTCCAATTGCTTCACATTTATTTGAAAAACAAAAAAACTAAAAAAAACAAAAAAACAGACAAAAATCTACATTCTTCATTCGTACAGTACAGAAGAAACTAACACAGTTATGGCACATAGTCAGCAGGATTCACCGCCAGCTCTCTCACACACACACACACACATACACTCACACACACACAGGAGCCAAGCGACGAATGAAAGTCGTTCTGCAGTCAGCGTGGTTTTAGACTGTCCATAGAAAAGCTGTCAGCACCACAGACTGCAACACTGGAAACGCTGATCGGGGGTCAGAGGTCGCTCTGTGGGGGATGAGGGCGTGAGTGTGCAGGCGGTGGCTAGCCGGGCTCAGTGAGGGCATGAGGAGAGGGTCAGGGGTCGCGGCCCGCCCCCTGTGTCACATCCCCATACGGATACTCTGGATGATCTGGAATATGGCTGACAGCCCAGAGACGCACAAGTCAGGACGTTTCCACGACCGACATTAGAAACTCAACGTTTGTAGAGTAACACCAAAAGAAAATGTGTCACTCTTACACTCCCACACGCTAAACAAACACTACACACATCCTAAAACATTGGCTAAAGAGCTGCAGATCTGTTTTGTTCAGGCATTTCCAGAACCTTTGAAATTTTCCACCTTCTCAACGTTGGCTATTGAAATTTTAAAGATCTATTATGCAAAATTCACATTTTGCACATTTTTATGCTTCCATTTAGGTCTATATTGTTTCTAAAAACGCCCAAACATTTGTGGCAGTACGTTAAGGTTTTTTGGTGTCTAGAAAATGAGCCGTTACAAAAACCTCCTGATTGTTGAGTCACAATGTTAGTAAAATCTGGAGCCTCTCAGCATTAAACTGAGTGGGAGCCACCTGAACTAAATACAGACAGAGCTACAAGATAATGGCTTTAAGTTAACAAATATTCATGTGATAGAATGGCCTAGTCAAAGTCCAGACCTGCAGCAAGAATAAAACATTGGTGCTCTTTATACATTGATTAATTCAGCTACTCTTACGATGAAGAATGGGTAAAAATGTCTTAAAATTTGCTGTTTCAACTTGTTAGTGTTGAATAGAGATGCATGCCACACTTTTCAGATTTTGTTATATTTATAAAAAGAAATTTAAATCAACACATTATTTTTTCCCTCCTGCTGGGTTTACCTGATCCACAAACAACGAATACAAAGAGGGCGAGAAGCCAGGGGCCGACGGGGTACTTCTCCTCTTGGGGTCGCTAGGGGAAACACACACACACACACACACACACACACACACACACACACACACACACACACACGGTGTAGATTAGCACAACTGACACAAAACGAATGAAGCTGCAAAGTAAAAGTGAATCAGTTTGATACAAAAGATGATGATGGAGGTTAAATATTTTTGTTTTCATTTTGTTTAAGCTCTTTTGCAGCTTTAAACTAAACCACTGTTTCTGTGGTGGGAATATTTTCTGCAATTATTTAAAGTCAATTTAACAGTATTTTGGTTTCATGGTGTCACCGCTAACATGTACAGCCACATATATGACATCATCAAACTGATTCCTCTGCAAAGGAAAAGCATTTCTTTATAGTTTATTATTTAGTCCCTGTTACTCTGATTTTTATCTGTAGACTCCACAGTTTATGTTCAAACTTTTTGCCACATGTTTTACTAAAACACAAAAGTTTTATTGAAAATTTGGTTCCTGTTCAAGAAATAAAAATAACCTTGGAAACTAAATCGGCATTTTTTCCTCTGCTTAAAAAATAAAAACTAGATTTAGATTTTGAAATGTAGATTGGTATTTAAATACGATATAATATTTTAACCATTTCAAAGTAAGATAGGCTGACAAACACTAAATGTTCAGTAAACAAATTAACAAGTTTGATATCTTACATTCCCCGTACAGCACCATACGGCACCAGAAAGAGATTAAAGTATTGTTTGAGAACCAGCTATAAATTATTTTTTTCTAATATTAGTATTTAGTTTGTATTATTCATTATTCAGCATTTTTATCATGCTAACTTGGTGCTCTTGGGGGCCCCCTGGTGGTGTGGGGCCTTAAGCAGCCGCTTAACTCATATATACCTTGGGCCAGCTCGGTCGTTGATGACTCTTTGATACATAGAATGCTGTAAAAAAGTTTGTCTTTTGTTTTTACTTTTTTGACACACTTACAGGTTTCAAATCATTAAATTAATTTGATGATTTAAATATAACAACAGTATAAAGTAGTTTTTCTTGCGTTGCTAATCCGCTCTTGTTTTCAGAAACAGTGACGCTCTGCGGCTGCATCACGCTAACCCAGCGTCTTGTTAGGGACTGAAAAGTGCCGACTCGGTGCAGAGTTTGCGTTTCCTTCCCACTGTGGGCTCAGAGTGCGTCGAAGGACCGGCGTCACCGTGAGGTCATGAGCTTGTTCCGTGTTTGTGGGGGAAGCTTTTAGTCAGTCAGGGATGATGTAAACAAAGCTGGAGGAAGAGAGGGAGTAGGTGGAAAACAAAAACATCTTCAGATGCCGGTTTACATGCAACTGAAAGAAACTCCAAGATGATCCATGAAATTTGTCCTTTTCCTGAGCAAATTATTTGAATAAAGTCAACTCTCGTTTCTTTATATTTTGTTTTAAAAGAGCAAGCATAAAAGGAGCAGAGGAGGAGATGAAGAGTCTGACAGATGGAACAACATGAGATCTGGACAGACGAAGACGAGGAGGATATCAAATGAGTTATTCGTCACATTTTTAACACAACAGAAGAGAAGCAGAAACTCCAAGAGTTTGTAATTTAAATAAAAAAATCTGTATTTAACCACTAAGGATAAATTTATTCATAGTAGCAACAGTTAAAAAAGGTGAGAGAGACACAGAAAAAAAAATAGTAAACAAAGGAGGGAAGAGAAAAAGATGCACAGGTAGAAGGAGGGAAGGAAGGAGAAAGGAAACAAAAAAGACATAAAAAGATAAGAAAATGATGAATGAACTAAGGAAAGAAGGAAAGAAAACACAATGTGGGACACAAGGAAAAAAAGAAAGGAAGAAAAGAAAGAAGGAAGGCACAATGAAGGACATAAGGAAAGAAGGAAAAAGGACACAAAGAGGAAGGAAGGAAGGAAGGAAGGAAGGAAGGAAGGAAGGAAGGAAGGAAGGAAGGAAGGAAGGAAGGAAGACACAATGAAGGACACAAGGAAAGAAGGAACAATGGGCAAAGAAGAAAAGTAGGAAGGGAGGAAAAAAGAAAGAAATAAAGGAAGCACACTAAAGCATACAAGCAAGTAAGGCTGTTTTTTGTTTTGTTTAGAAAAGGCTATTGTTGCTAATCAAACATTTTGTTAAAAAAAAGTGTTTGATTTTAAAGGAAATTTAGGAACAGTATTGTAAGTTCAAAATTCTGATTGTTGAATCTTTACATACAATAAAATAAATTTCATATAAAATGACTTTAAATTGACACCATAGATTTCTGAGATGGGCTAAGCCCCCCAATACCTCTGAGCCTAGAAGCACCCCTGCTTTATCACAGCATATACCTGTAGCAAGCAGCATCATTGTTATAACACATTCTAAATCCATTAATAAAATAAACAAAACTCCTCATCTGCTGTAATTAACATGATTATCACCATCCTACCGGGCTGAACGTCACCTATCTGGGCTAATATGTCATGCTGGCATCTGGCTGTCACTCTAACGGCTCACCAGCGTCTTGGCTACGTTTCCTCTCTGCGTGATGTTCTTGCTGTGTTTCTCGTTGGCCATCCGGATCCTCTGTTTGGCCACCATCTTCCAGGGAAACAACACAATCAGGGGCTTACACTCTGCTTAGCCTGTTATTTTCCTCTGATGCTGCAGGCTGACCACAGCACCGCCGCGTCAAGCTAGCGCAGCTCAGTTGCTAGGAGACCAGAAACTCGCGGGTCAACCTTCAAAATAAGAGCACAGAATGTATGTTTGTTGTTTTGTTTTGTTTTGTTTTTTGTTTTAATGAGAGCGCGTCAAGAACACGAATAAATTACTTTTCAACCGTTAAACGTTGTTAAAAATGACCTTGTATTATCATGTTATGAGGCATGCAGAGAGTTGAAAATAGGTTCAGGTAATAATCTATTGAAACTTGTTATGAGGAAGGGCATTTAACGGAACAGGTCCGCTTTTTGTCGAGCAGCTTTTCAACGGTTAGCTTTGCACCTGGCGGGCATGAGCGCGTCGCCGCGAGCGCGCGCAATCAACAGAAATTTTACTTGTTTTAACGTGTAGTTTAATCATGAATCCATTTATTTGGCCTAACATTTACATATAAAGTTATATTTATATTTAATGTATTTAATGTTAACGCAGGAAAGCAAATTAAAATTGTTTGTGCATACTAACTTGACCAAATTTGATATTAAAATCTTGAATGTTTTATAAAAGTTAGGATGAAATACTTTTAAAAAATTAGTAGAAAATAAGTCTATTATTAACTTCTTCAGATTTTCTCTGACAATATACAGAAGAATCATGCTGCTGAAAACCAGCAGCATGAGTTTCTGTTTGAAGAAACTTGGATGTTTCAAATTACTATAACATTCAATTTGTGTTTTTAAGGTTATATTTTTAATTAATTCAAAATATTCTTGAATTTAGTTTAACTAAACCAAACAAATCTTGAAAATGTAACAATATTCTGTCACATACCTTATTAAAAATGTAATTTTAGCAATTTTACTTCAGAATGTGTTAATTTATTTATTTACTCAACATTTTACCAAGAAATGGTTTGAATTCACAAGTATTTATGTTTTTAAAGTTGATATTAAATGTCCATATGCACAAAAACTGTGATTTTATGTACATTTCTATTTATTTGTATTTATTTTGGAGCATAATTTGGAATCTGCTATGTTTTATAAGGTTGTGTTTTAAATATATATTCCCATGACTGAAGCAATTCTTTATAAAGTGTGATATTCTTCTAAACTGGAAAATATGTCTGACATGAAGAAGGAAAATAATTAAATAACATTAAAATGTAGAAAAATCTGGCTCATGTTTTCCAACAGACAACATTACATCTTCCACATTTTTTTTAATAATTTCAGTTTTTATTGAAAAAAGAGGAAAAGAGAGCTGGGAGTGAAGATGGGAAAAATAATTTTATATCCTACCTTCACAAATGTAAATATGTGGATTTCATGCTGTATTTTATTTATTTTTTGCTAAAATGTCTCAGATTGAAGGCTTCAGTGAAAAACTGGTAAGGTGAAGGATCTGTCATGCTGTGGGGCGGTTTCTCTTCCAAAGGTCCAGGAACATTATGAACTGTTTTACAAGAAGATTTAAATTAAAATCAAATCAAAAACATAAAAATGAGTCATCAATGGGTCCTTCTGCAGGATATTGATCCAAAACGTTAAAAGCAGCAGCCTGACCATGCAGGGGGAACATCAAGGACTATTTTTTACCAAATATAAAGAGTAAACATGTTTTTGTTTTTATTCTCTGCCTCTGAGATGAGCTTGTTGGATGCTGAGAGTGAAAGCTAGGGAGAGATGGAGCAGTGGTTGCTTAGCAACTGAATCAAAGACTTTGCTTAGAGAAAAAATATTTAACAAAATAAAAAAAAACTCCAACAGGGAAGAAAAAAGGAAAACAGACAGACTTGTCTAAACAGCTGATTCAGAATCAAATGATGAATATGACAGATTAAAAAAAATCTAATCAGTTTGTTGACTTTATGAAAACAATTCAAAAGGAATAACAACCCTTTTTATTGTTGTTTTATTAGACCAAATCCTATAGGTTTCCCTGCTAACTGACCAATTACTCTCTTAGCTTTAATTGGTGAACCTGGAGGCCGTTGCTCTGTCTGATCAGCATACCCTGTCAGAATAGCATACTTGCAGTGAGTACGCATGCGCATTAATAGGCGACAATTAGAGGAGCTGTCAGCTCAGCATACGCGACAAGATACAACAAAAATAAGTCAATAAATTGTTTTAAATTATAACTAGATGGATATACATACATTGTGGTGGTTTGGACTTTTGTGGACTTTTCTCTCGATGAAGGCGGACACTTTTTTCCTCTGCTCCCTCCCTGCCCATGCCTGCCCTGTTTGCTCTGTTTTTATCCTGTCTTTTTCTATATTTTTGGAGCCTTTCTTTGCACATCATCCTACAAATTATGAATCTGGTCAATCAATCTCTCAATGCAATTGATAAAATTTTCGACGAGAAGTCTGGGCACAGGAGAGCCCTCTTGTCCTGTGGGGACACATGCGGCGGGATTCACCCTGCATTTATTCATGATAACAGGATTTCTGCTGTTTGGAGCTTGTGGATTCCTGGATTATCGACAAATTTGTGACGGACTTGGCCGAACTAGTAAATGCTCGGACTGTTGGTGTGGACAGAGACAAGGATTCTAAAACTCACCAACAAATTGGAATCGATCTTGGAGAAGTTGCTGGTTTCGGTTCAGTTTAACGACCAAATTAATTTGGATGATTGGGAACTAAGATGTATCAGAGAGACTTTAGGAGTGATTAAAATTTATAATCTTCCCGACCTAAGACATTCTGCTTCTGAATTGGCTTTCTCCGTGTGGCCTTGGAAGGGCTGCATATTTCCAATCTCCTTGAAGATATCTGAACATAACGCTCTTTCCCACCTCACCCCCTCCTGTATCCATGGAGCTGTGGAGCTGAGCGCTCCCAAGGATGTCATTCCTCGATAAACAACACCTCTATTCGACTTTGTCAGGAGGCTCAGCAACCTGGTTTCATGGCCCTTTGACGTCACCACCTTAACTCATGTCTCTGTTTTGCCCTTTGTTTTGTCTGAATGTTGCGATTTGCCCTAATGTGTCCTTTCCTCTTTTTTGTTTTTCTTCTTTCTTTCTTTCCTTTGGTTTGTTATTTTGTTTGTATTTCCTTTTAATTCACGTAAAGCACTTTTAATTGCCTTGTTGCTGAAAATGTGCTATATAAATAAAATTACCTTACCTTAGCTTACCTTACCTTCAAATTGCATTTAAGGTAGAGTCTAGCTGGAGCGGCAGCGAACTGAGAAACACGCCCCTTATAAAACCCGGTCTCTCTATTCCTCGATTTGCTTAGATTTATTCTTTGTAGTGCTAGACATATCTTAACATTTTAGAATCAAACAAACAGATTTCTTTTTTTTCTATGGAACAGCCTTTTACTACAAAACGTGAAGAATAATGCAGAAATCAGGAGTAATATGGCTAAAAAAAATAAATCAATAAAATAAAAACTTCGGCTCCGTTTTTTTCTTCTTCGCCGCTCTGTGCTTAACCCTGTCACGGTTGCTAGGCAACATGAGTTGAGGTGGAGGCTAAACAGCTAGCTGAAGGCTAGTCCTGTCCAAATTCCGGTCGTAGTTTATTCGAGGCCTGCGAAGGACCCGTCCTAGATAGACCGGGTCCTTCTAAAGATGCAGACCCTGAACGACTTTAATAAAAACATGGAGTAATCACAGCGTATACTTGACTGGTGGACAGTGGTGGAGAAAGTA
>NW_015113006.1:160066-161329 GCF_001443285.1 Poecilia latipinna
GTACAGTAACGAAGTACTTGTACTTCGTTACTTCCCACCACTGCTGGTGGATATAACCGTCAGTTTGTGCTATGCGTATGTCTGACATCAATGTATACTAGTCTGACAGAACACCGGACACTAGCATGTAGCGGGGTTTGGTTTTTACAGAGAAACACTTTGAAAATGGAATAAAAACTATTCACATGTGAGAGAGAAATCACCAGAGGCTGCGGCTCCTCATCAAACGTCTTGCATGACCTGGATTTGAAGCGTCTTGTTTCCCTAATCCCCAGAGATCCTCTTTGTCTGGAAAACTGGAGGAGAGCTGTAAAGATGATCAAAAAATCTGAAGCTACATGTTGGGGGAAAAACGAGAGCGGAGAGTAAATTTGTTCTTTTTCACATTTGGTCATGTCATCACTGCAGACTTAAATGTATTTTATTTGGATTTTATGGGAGAGACCAACATAGATGAAACCAATAACTATTAACTAACTATTAACTATTTGACGTACATGTAGAAAAGTGAGCTCCTGATAGTTGTGGAGGAAACCCCGTCTAAAAACGGTTATAACTGCATATTTTAATTATTCAAACGCAAAAAAAAACAGAAAAGAATGTTTTTAAATGTAGGTATAATAACAAATGCAGGTTTTAACAACTTTTTGAGTTTATTCGATATTTTCATTGAATTTTCACAAAGAATGACACTAATGAGACTAGTAATATATTGCTACAATTGTTTTTCCTTCTCAATAAGTTGGAAACTATGAGCTTTTTTTAAATTCTCACATAATTTCCATCCCACAGAAAATAAAATCCAAATTGAAATTGATTTGGAAATTTCTTTTTTGCCTGATTTTGTTGTCATTTTGATATTTAAAATACCAAAGTTTCCACCAAACTTTATATTTTAGTCTGATTGTGTAAATTTTAAATATTAAGTTATTGATGTTTTGATCAGGTAATGAGTTCTTGAGTAATCCTTTTTACCAAATACTTTTCTACTCTTGAATGCTGATTTTTGCTTTTAGTTTAGTAAAAATATTTTTGAAAAGTACAATTTTTGGATAGTTGTCACACCTCTGTAAAATCCTAATTTAAGCTAAGTTGAACTGAATGTGGATGCTTAATTTTATTTGTAGCTTAAATAAAACTATTGAGAGAAGGATTTACTCCAGAGTTAACTAAAAAAACAAACTGTAATCCTCTGTTTCTTGTCCACTGCAAACAGTCTGTAACCTGAGAAAATAATTGACCTAATTCATGATGTTTATACCC
>NW_015113006.1:164646-169536 GCF_001443285.1 Poecilia latipinna
CCCGATACCTGCTCCAGTAATTATGGCCTGAGCGCACCTTGTGCAGCTAAAACATGCACTTCAATGACTGCAGCAGCGGAGGGTAAACAGTAGTTAACCGAGGCAAAACACAGCTGAAACCTTAGAGACGAATTCAGGGGAGGAAGGAAGGAAATATTTGATGTCTGCATTTATGAGTTTGACGTAAACAACATAAGCTCTGTGTGAAACCGCACAGAAACGTCTGAGTCCTTTCAAACAAGGCTTCTTCTTTTCCTCCAATGTGTCAACTCCCACCGGCCTTGAAGGACAGAGGTTCATGTGTGGCTCAACTCAGAGAGGAAAACGCCCAGAGCTGCACCTCATTTATAGAAATATTCAGCAGAGAACATCTTCCACAAATTACTCCTATATATGCAATAATTCTGTGCTACCATTACCATTACTACTAGATTAATGTTATTTTACTATCATTAATTTAATCTTCTGTTGTTGTTGTCTTATAAAGAATTTACAGGGTGTAAATTGATAAGGAGTTATTTACAATTTTCATATCATTATTATGAATTCAGATTTTCTTGTCTTATGAGATTCAGTTTATAATAATTTTTACTAGTATAAAATAGTACTTTTACTATGCTGTACTTTGTAGCTCTAGCCTGTGTAACATAATTTAACATATAAACATGGTTTTAACTACAGATTTCTGCTAATTATTGAATATATATATATATATAGTAAGGGGTAAGATTAAATAAGTGTTTACTTCTTTCTACTCCTTTTCAAACATAAAGGTAGTAAGCTAATTATTTTTGTTCTTGGTTATGTATGCATTTGTTTTCTCTTATTAATTAATTTTATTTTTTGTTTTTAAAAACTGAGTTTTTTAAATAAATAAATGAAATTATTCACCCATAACGCCAAAAATAACCCTGAACAACATCTAAAGCACTCACATCTGTTAAGGTCAAAGTTCATGATTCAGTAATAAAATCACAAAACAAAAGTTTAATTTCATCTTTTCCCAAAACATCTTAATGATTCCTAAGAGTTTGGGGAAATATTCTGGAGCTACAATCCATCCAGAAAATATTCACACTTTTTCCACATTATTATATTAAAGTAATCTATGTCTGCACAGAAAAAATGTGTGTGTAAATGTCAGTAAATTAGCAGAGTTAGCCCTATAGATGCTCGAACACTAGAGAAACTTGACCCGTCTAGTTTAGCTGCAGGTACAGTTTCAGAGATTCTTGGAGGATCTTGTCGTGTTCCTGGTGTCGTCATCTGAAACCCGACAGACTCACAGCCCTGCTGTCTCATCAAAGCACAATCTGGAGCGCTTTAATCTGCGTTAACATTAAGTGAAGATATGATCATGAAGTGAAGATATAATCTGATCCCAGCTGACTCAACGCTTCCTCTCAGTCATCATTTCATCAACAGGTTTGAATGAAACGTCTTCATAAAATCAATATCAAAATATCGAGAGAATAATTTAGTAGTATTTTAAAGAATGCCGTTTGGAAGGTTACACTGCAATAAATGAATAAAATAATAAGAGTAACATTTTCTTTATTAAGCTTGTCAGAAAAAAAGTATTATACATTTATAAATGTCATAGCAAAATATTTAGCTTAAAAGCTAAATACTGAGCTTGCAAATTACATATTTAGCTAAATTAATTATTTATCTAAATGTTCAAGAGTGTGTTCAGTCAGAGGCTTCTTCAAATTTGATACAGACTGCTAGAGGAGATCTTTCCTGCCAACAGCCTAATAATTACTAAATAATAATTTACTCAATAATTAATTTAGTAATTATTTAGTAATAATAAATAATTATTACTAAATCAGCAGAGTGTTAGCTCTGTAGATACTGAAACATCAGCATGTATTATTTTAATTATTTTAACTAGAATAATTAAAATAGTTTCAATTATTTATTTAAATTAACAAATAAAATTATTAATGTAATTACTAAATTAATAAATAAATTAGTAATTATTTATTTAATCTCAATATTTAGCTGCAAAATATTTAGCTTTCAATTAAATATTACCAAAGTAAATATTTATTTTCCAGGGTTTCCTCCTGTGTATTATAAGCCTGGTGGGCCACCAGGCTTATATTGCTTATTTAATTACATTTTGAAAAATGTTTGCATTTTTTTAAGACTTTATAGTTTGTGTTCAGATATTAATCTTCCAATCTTCCAATAACAGATAATTATGAAGTGATATTTTTAAATTTCCCGTCAATCTTAAACATTTTTTAACTCACATGACGGGCCCATGGATGAATGCCCTAGCACCCAACCATGAGCTTAAACTTTGATTTTCCAAACTATATAGTTAATTTTCAAAGTAAATTTATTTTCCAAATTAAATGTTTAACCAGGAGCTGAACAGTTAGCTTGTAAACTAAATACTTCGTTAGCAAGATAAAGCTATCCTTAAATTAGATATTCTGTAAAAACAGGAGCTGCAGGTAAATGACAGAAAAAGATTTTTCTATGTTGCAGTAAATAAGTTATGTGCATCCTGACAAAAAAAATGTTGAAAGAAAGGGTCCAATTAAACTTTTTTTACATGTTTTATGGAGGCAAAGATCACTATAAATGTATTCACACACATACAAAGAAAAAAGAAAATTTTCCACAGAGATACTTTCTCCATCTGAGTCTCAAAGACACATGACGTAGAAAGAGGCTTATTTTTAACATTTGTTAGTTTTAGCATACGCGCTTGAGTGTTTATTTTGGAAAAAAGCTCTGGATAGAGTCCTGCTCCTGACGTCTGCCTCACACACACACACACACACACACAAACACACACACACACACACACACACACACACACACACACACACACACACACACTTGGAGCAGCAGAAATCCTGCAGCTTGTTTCTGCGGCCTCGCTCACTCATCACTTCAAACACAGTCACGTTTCACAGACTTGGCCAGCGAGTGTTTGCGGCACAGTGAAAGCGTCTCTGTGCAGCCGGCCGCCGTTTGCAGGTGATGCCAACCAGAGCAGGAGAACTGGGTCAGCACTTTGCAGGCCAACGGTACAAACCTCACCCTGACTCCAACCTTCAGCTCAACACAAACATTTAACGACATTTCTGCAAAGTTGGGAAGCATCCAAAACGCCCCAAGTTAAAAAAAAATGCTATTTAAACAAAGACAACTGGAAAGCAGCTGTTATGTAATTTTAAAATAAAATGTTGCTGAAAAAACAACATGAGGACGCAGTCTTCTTGTTTTTCTACAACCTGAGAGTGAACAGGGAGAATGAAGGACACAGAATGTCATTTTTGGTCTGGACACTGCAGTGTTGAGAGATAAAGTATACAGTTTCCTCTCTGCTTTGAGATCAAATTCAGCTTCATGTTTAATATGAAATGTGCAGGAGGGCAGAAAACAAAAGAACCAGGAAGGGTGAGGATAACTGATGTAAAGTTTAACATGCTGAAGCCATAATCTGTTTCACTGGAGGTTGAGTTCACTTCAGGAACCCTTGCATTCAAACTTCTGATGCGGTTTGAATGCAAGCAGACTGTACATCGCTCCAAAAGCACAAAGCGAACTATAGCGCAGGGCATTCTGGGTAAATATAGAATCAAAACAAATGAGCATGTCTAAGGCTAATGGTTTGTGTTTTACTAATGACAAAAGACAAATGGCATCAGACTCCTACAAAATCTGATGGCACTCCATTTTTGTTTACATTTCAGGAAGAAAGAAGTTATGCTCAGTGTCTTCAGAATAAAAGTACAAAGTACAGCGTAGTTGTACTTTTACTCACATAAATGTAATAGAGTAAATGTAACTACTTACTACCAAACTTGGGAAATATATTAGAAAAAAGTGAAAGTTTTATAATCTACTAATCAGTTTGTTTTTAAAGAGCCACTTCCCAAATGAGCGCGATGATGGTAATTCGAACTCCTGAAATGGGTCAGTGAAGGTCTCATGGCGTTACTATGGTAACCACCAACTGCCAAAAGCACCATGACAAAACCGATATACCAATAATTGTCAGCAGAAAATAGCTTTTTGACTAAACAAAATGAATTTGAATAATAAATGAACCAATCTTGACAAACTTCACAACAATACATACATATATATATGAAGAAACAAGTGAAGAATTTGTGAAGAAGCTAATAATCTTTCAGGAAGTAATCAGTTTGTTCTTAAAGGGCCAGATGTTTGGTCAGAAAAGGCCTCAGGGTGTCACAGCAGCACCTCTGAGGTCATATTTATCCTGGTTATTAGTCTGGGTGTCAGTGTGTGGACAAAGGCTGAATCTGACATTCCTCACCAGGATGTGAAGGAGAGCCTCCGCCAGCAAGGCCATCCTCAGGAATGTGGATTCCCGCTCCTGTTAGCTCTTGTTTTCCAGTGGATGTCATGAGAAGCTGCTCCTCAGAAGATCGCCGCAGCAACATGGAGCATAAATTATTGAGTTCAGTCGTCCAGTCGTCCCTGGAAGTTCTCAACGAGCAGAATTCACAGAAATGAAGTCATACTGCGGCAGCTTCCTCCTCGCCTTACATGTTCAGGCGCATCTCTAATAACAAAAATATTCAGAGTAAAGTAAAAAAGTACAGCGTAGTTGTGATTGAGTAAATGTAACTACTTACATCTTTATTGTCTGCAATGACAAACTGGTGGCCCAGTCTGAGATTATCCATAAAAATATTTAGCTTTTTATTTATCAATTTCAAAAGTATGACAGAGAGGCCATACTAAGAAAAAATGTAATAAAAACATAAAATACCAAGAATAAAGTTTTAAGATTTTTAAATTGATATCAGAAATGTTCTGGAATACACACATTTCTAAGTTTAAAAATTCAAAAAGTTACTAGAGAAAACTAAGAAATTTTTAGATTAATCTAAA